>NC_142942.1:54903106-54945606 GCF_046866305.1 Octopus bimaculoides
TGTATATATATATATATATATATATATATATATATATATGTATTTACTCGTACATAGGGAATATTTAAAGCTAAATATACATGAAATACATAGGGGTTAGGCTTATACCTATTTATCAAGTTTAATATAATCAGCATACACATTTATGTGTGCATATGTTTATAAATAAATATATCTTCTTTTTTATCATTTAGAAATCCATGCGTTTTCATACAAGCATTCAAACATACATATCTTATTTTTTATTTTATCTTTATTTTACAATGTCTGTCTCCACTTTTCCCACTGTTAGCGCACTCACTATCGTGTTCACGCTATTCATATCAGCCATCGTCACAGTGTTACCATCATGATATATAACCGTTTCCTTTTTAAATAGTTTTCACAATATTTTGAAAGAAATTTTTTTTCACTCGTAGTAGTTTCCGAACATGCTGCTTCTGTGTCACAACTCTTACAGAAGCCCTGGTTAGGTATTTTTCGTACCGTTGCTTTTTTCATATATAAATGAAGTAACTTTTAGTAGAAAACAACCAGTTAAAGTACATGTATTGTTGGGAAGCTTTAGTATATGAACGGTTTCTGCTGGGGAAAGTGAAAATAAAATTCAAATAAAACTAATCGTATTTGTAACTTCCAATTTATAAAATAGAACCTGTCCTGGATGCATTTTGTTTTTTGTCATATCAAAGATATAGCATGGAAAAATGTTTAGGTTCTTATTTTGTTTTCTTTAAGTATGATTGGTAATCCGTTATTTATTGGTAGCACATATACCAATATTCGTAATGTTGTTACTCCATATTTAGTCCTTCAGAGAACGTTAAACAAATATTAATAGCAATTAATACACAACATATAAGCTCACTGTTCTGTATGTTTTACCGTACACCATACATTAAACATTCAACAGTTAATATTTAAGTACGCGTAAAGATATTTGGACAAAGACGCTTTTATCGGAGTATTGCCAATTGGTTTCTTTCTTTCTTTCTTTCCTTTTCGATTTTTGTTTCTTTTGGTCACTGGATTTTAGATACTTTTGAAAGCCAAACTAAAAAATATTTTCTTTCTTATACTGTTCAGTGTAACGAGTTTAATAGAATTTTATTTAAATATTTGATCTGGGTTCGTGTTCAGTCAAGCTCATGCTAACACACAGTGTTAGCTCATAAATATACCGTCGATTTTTTTTTGACTACATATAAAAGCGAGCTTTTTAACACACACACCCATATGTCAAACGCGCAAACATTTATATTTAAGATACACCTTAACTGATATATTATATCAGATAAGAGATCTGTTGTTTACTGCTAAATCACACATAAAATGCCTAAGGTTTACAATGCAAACATTTAACCGTTAGAAGTTTTTTCTATCATTTTCTTTTAAACAACATCCTCATATATTTATATATGTTTTATTTCACGTTAAGTGGAAAGGCACATCCCAGCATTAAATGAATCATTTCTTTGTATCAGTGTTAACATTTCTTTATTATTTAGCGTGGTCCTGAATATCCGTTGATATTGAAGATGTGATCTGATGGTTTCGGACATGGACATAATGGGAAGAGTGAGGCCACGATAGAGTAAGAGAATATATTCAGAGGAATTTAGCAATCCCCATTGTATATTTACATTTGATAACGTCACCTAGTCACGCAGCGTATCGTCATGGCGGCATGGTATTTATTGATGTCTACGATGAATTTGGCTCCATCACAACATATACGAGGTGTGTAATCATGTTCTTCTTCGCTAGTTCTTACATTTGATCCTGCCGCATAACATTCATGTCGAAAGAAAACTCTTGGCTAAAAGTAGAAAAAAAAATATATATATTATAATGTAAAATATACATATATGCGTATATATTTTATTGTTCATTTTACACTTAGATTAAAACAAGAGAACTGTTTACAAGAATCCTATGGCCAATATTTTCTTAAAGTAGTTCTTACTCAATAACATTCATTTAGAAAAAAAAAAGAATACAAAAACCTAAAATGAACAAAACAATAATGAAATTTACTTCAGTTTGGATAAGAGAAATTCAATTAGGTGATATTTATTAAGGATAATGAATTGTTGTTATCAACATAGTAAATAAACATTTAGAATTGGAAACTGTTTGCCGTATCTCATGAACACCAAAGAATTTTTACGCAGCTTCAAATAGATGAGGATAAATTGCGCTACTTTTCCATCACCACTCTTAAAAAAAACATAGTAACAATGATGCATATGCAACATACCTACAACCACATGTGTAATATATAGTAAGAATATCTCACATAAACGTAATTGAATTTATAGAAGAAATATTAGGAAGGGAATGGTAGAGTAAAACATATAAATGCACACTAAAAAAATAATTTTTGATATATTACGAAGAATGATAAGAGAGGCAAAAGTAATTAAAATACTTGAGATAAATATGTAAAAAGTGGTGAAATAATACTGTTTGCAAAAAGATTTGCAAGAAGGCGTGTATATCATCGAAACGTTACACATGTAGTAAATCTCCTAATTACACAGACGTCAGTAAGCCATGAAAAGTTGAGAATAATATATGTACTTCAACGGAGTGTGCTCAGATTTTTTTCCTGTATATTTTCTCCTTATTCCGTTCTCACCTTGGGGTGAATTATTTTTATGTTAAAATTACATTACGTTCATTTCAACGGACTGATAGCATCCCGGTGTACATTGTTAAAGTATTCTGATATCTCCCCAACCTATTTAACATGTCACTGTAAATAAATGTGCAGCGTATTTCAATACGAATTGGTACTCTTTGCATAAATAAAAAGGCAGCACCGACTGAAATATTTTCTGCAAATAGAGAAGGTGTAACTGGAATAAAACGAAAGGGATTTGAGTCTTTCAGTTTCTTTCCAAATGCCGTTACATCAATTTACGAAACTCAAAAGCGCCAATCATTTTAAACATATATGAAGCTAAGTTTTATATTTTCTTAAGTACCAGGAATATATCAATAGTAAACTTTCCAATGATATTGTTGGAGAAATAGTTTCCTGATTCAAGCAAATATTGATGAGGCATTGAAACGTCGATGGTTAACTAATCCAAGAAATGTTAATGAGAAATTAGAAATATGTGTGTAGCAACATTAAATGAAATTTTCTATTACAGGAAAGGAATATAGATGCAGTATCTGAAAACGATGTCATAAACTTAGATGAAGGGTCGGCATAATGAGGAGATCAGTAATGAAACACAATGGAGCTATTGAGCCATAAAGTCTGGCTTCCGTTAATATTAGAACGTTATTATACGGTGAGATGTCAATCAGAAGGTCATACGTTTATGTCATTTTATGCGCAATCATAGTTTAATTGGTATTTTTATGACATTTGCCAGAGAAACTTATTTGTAAGTATTCTCTGTGAGCAAGAATTATACTTTGAAAGTATTCAATCATTAACAGTAAGCAGAAGCCTACGTGTGCTGTGCTGCATTCAATTATAACTATATAATATGTAGTGCATGCATAGTCAAGTTGATAATAACTTCACTTCGAAATTCTTTGATTTCGGTTTCAATGATGATGTTTGGTAACTTAAGCATATTTCTAGTATCATAGTTTCAGATCGACTCAGATATAATGGAAATAAGGTAGACAAAACTGAAAGCGCATCGAATGTACAACCCCTTAATACAAAAGTTGACCCTCTTAGCAAAGTGCAATGATACAATTCTAAATGTCGACGACTTTAATAGTCAACTGCCTGTGAAATAATAAGCCACACCTTCCTGTGTTAATGAATCGGTATCTCACGTAAAACTGATGAAAATAAGTAACAGGCAACCATCAGTTTTCCTAGGAAATATTTATAATATATAAAATGATCATTTGATACGAGGTTAACAATAATTGACAAACTTCACCTCGGAACTTTAACATATGCTTCATTTAAGAACATCAACATTTAAATTCAGCTGTACTACTATCATCTAAGTAATTTAAAGACTGTGCAATGTAATAATCAACTTTAATTCATTTAAATTACTATGGAGACCCATAAATTATAAGGAAGAGAGTGTCATAGGAAAATGTCATTCTAACTATTTTAA
Organism: Octopus bimaculoides; assembly: GCF_046866305.1. Lineage (NCBI taxonomy): Eukaryota > Metazoa > Mollusca > Cephalopoda > Octopoda > Octopodidae > Octopus > Octopus bimaculoides. The sequence continues at coordinate 54,907,210 of NC_142942.1, forward strand.
ATACCTAGCTCGTATTTTATAAGAATTATGTTTGATAATTACTGATATTTTAAATGCAATATTGAATTTACTGACCTTATTTCCACTTTAGAGTCTTGTAATAAAAGCAGATATGAATTCACTGACAAGCTGATCATATTTTAGCAACAATAATTTCTGATTATTTGCTAATTTTCTCATTTATTTAGTTACATTTCGAAATCGCATAATTGAAATAACATTTGCAGTCCACTGCCTCAGAAATTTATTTGTACCTGTAGTCATTAGAAATTTCCTGCTGACATTTAACGGACAACTAAATGTATTTTCCATTATTTTCTCAACTTCTCAATTTCCGTTCTTCACAGAGCAGTAGTTAAAACTACGTAAAAGCAAATTTCAATGGTAAAACGTTCATTGATTTCCCTGCCACATATATCTGCACATCTTTGTAACAATACTCTGAAATATAAATCCTGATTCCTCGAAGACAACGTTGTGGATAGTAATCATGATATAGGCAGCAGTTACAGCAAACATAGGGCTTTAATGACTTCATTAAAAGTCCTATCTCCTATAAGCCCAAGGCTTATCATTTTAGGGGAGGGGTTATATGATTACATTGACCCCAATGGTCAACTGGTAATTACTTCATTGCTCCCTAATAAATGATGTCAAAATGTAAAACCGGAACGAAGGCTTCTAACCATTTTGTTCCCAGTGCTATGCTTCTGCCAGTCCGCCGCCTTAGTTATAAATATAGCCACATTTGAACCTGGTAAATGCCTGAAATATATCTTATCCATAATGTAAAGATGAAAACATAGAATAAACTAAAGTCGAAAGTTATGGTATTTAGGACTTAGGTGGACTTTTATTATATCGCATATTATCGTCTATCTATCTGTATATATATATATATATATATATATATATATATATATATCCGTCTATTTATCTACCTATCTATCTATCTGAAGAGGCAGGATTTGTCTTGTGGAAGTTTCAAAAAACGGTGGGTGAATATAGCAAAGATGGTGCGTGCGCGCGACGAAACCACTTTGAGCATGATCCTGTAAATCGAAAAAAGAGAAAGAGAGTTCTTTGCTCTCATGTATTTATTCCCTCTCTGCCTGAGGTTACCGTGGTCTTCTCTGTAGGCTTTTCCTTCCACGGATAAACATAATATTGCTTCTAACATTTTAAAAATTTCTTGTGATACACGATCCCTTTTGACCGTCTTTTTTATTTCTTTTTTCTCCGACCCTTTTGATTGGAATCTTACTTTTTTCTCTTTTTTCCCCTTTTTCTTTTTCGGAAAGAAAAGCTATACATTTGTATTTGCACCCCCCACCCCCTGTGTTCAGCCCTGTGTGGCCAATAAAGAAAGATATCTATCCATTTGTCTGTATGTCTGTCTGTCTGTCTGTCTATCTATCCATCTATCTATGTTTTTATTTATCTACATATCTGTCTGTCTCTCTGTCTCTCTGTTTATCTATCTCTCTTTATGTTAAACTGTTGGTCTTGTTTAACTGGACAATTAAATACTTTGATACTATGAGGTATAGAATCTAAGCAATTGTACGAGAAGTGACTGTTCATAAGCAAGGTAGACACCATCAACCAGTAGTAGACAAATGCAGTTCATGTGGTTCATTTCTTACAGAAAAAAATCTTTTTCGCGGGCAGGCATGTTACCTAATAAGCGGAGGAACGGCGTGACCCATCATCCTTCATTTCTTTTCTGACTAATGAGGAGAGCAGGAAATTCTGGTTTTATCATGTTCGTGGCATATTGTTTGCAGCTAGATAGATCCTGCTAAAACTTCGTGGTCTTGTTCAACTGGACGACGAAATCTGTGTGCCTAGATACGGGCAGTTTCATATAAAATGTAAAGAAACGTCTTTCTTATATCGTTTATCAGATAGAATATTTTTAAAAAATGACCCTTCGAATCGCAAACATATGCCACACATTTTCTAACCAAAGATTCTATTAAAGTAGACGTACTTATTTGACAAGTATCCATCTGTCAACTATGGAAATATAATAGCTAAGTAGTAGTTAATGCATATTCCCCAAAGTATAGCAAGGCATTTAGAATGTTTTACAGATTCCGTTAAACTACCGACGATTCACAAATAATATAATACTAAGTCGCAATGGATAATACAGGATACTGCTATTTCAGATTTCTTTTGAAGATGATTTAAAATATTCATGATTCCAAAACAATGAATTAGATACAGGTTTTATGAAATCAGAGCTGGTTTCAAATCCAGCCGTCGCTATAAATATGCACGATTTTATTGTCAAAGAAAAATATTCCAAATATGTTTGTGATATCTAAAAATCAAATCTGGCATTTCAAAAATCTATCGCGATTTATACGTGAGAATCGAGCTGACATAGTAATGCAAATAATTTCGTACATATGTCGCTTAACAAAATCTTAATAAATGAAACAGTCTTTGAAAGTAATTTTATCCTCAGAGAATAAACAAAATTTATAATAACGTTATCTCATTAAAAATACTACTTCCGGCAAGAGCAGTAACACCAACAACAAAATCAACTACAATTAGTATGACAACAAAAGTCTGAGGAGATGTTGAAAGAATTCTTTCCGCTTGAAGTTCACTTTCCCATCTCTCAAGAAAGTAAACAATCAAAAGAAAGAGAAAATAACTAAACATAGAGCTTTGCTAGGGTTCTGATGAATCTCTTGATGGAAATTAAAACATCAATAAAGCTGAATAGCTGCAACGATTAAATAAATCATTGTAAAATATAAAGAAAAGACAATAAATATGAGAAAAAAGAACAAAAAAAAACCCCAGTTATTTTTGTAATTGCGTTCCAACTAACTCTGTCCATCTTTTTCTCTTTCTCTAAGAATGAAACGATTGATAGAATAGAGAAAAGGATTCCTCATAAAGATTGTTGACGATAAGTCGACATTCAGGAATAATACAAGGTATTAAAACAGTTTATTGACAAATGTCAGAAATTGTAAAGAACGCAGGATCAATTATATATAACTATGACCTCAAGCAAATAAACCGGCTAAACTTTGCACTGTCAAGAGTGGAAGTAACTGTAGAGGGCATAGATATTTTAGCATTACAATGAAACATGAGAAATAACTACAAGATAAAAATGCGATTCTACAAAACATGGAAGTTAACATTCAAAGAGAAACCATTTGGGCAAGAAAGTGTGCCAGTTACGAATTATCTTTTGTTTGTTTTTTCTTTAAGCAAAACAAAGATCTGAAAATAGAATATTATACAAACACGAAATCTATATGAATTCTATAAACAATCAAGTATATATATATATATATATATATATATATATATATATATATATATATATATATATATATACGCAGAACCCCCCACACAAACACACACACACACATATATATATATATATGGATATATAATATATATATGTATATACACTGCACACCATATATATGTTCTGTAGATATATGCGTGTGTTTGTGCACGTATATATATATATATATATATATATATATATATATATATATATATACATGTATGTATATATATGTATATATATACATGCATGTATATATATGTATGTATATGCATGTATATATATATATATATATATATATATATATATATATATATATATATGTATGTATATATATATATATATATAGTCACGATAGGACAAAAATATATCTTTACTCTTAAAAAATAGAAAAGAAAATAACGTTATTGATCGCGACTGTGAGAAACAAGGATACATTACATTTATTTTTGCAGTAAAATTCGTGATTGACATAAAGAAATTAAAATACAAACTGAAACGGACTTCATGATTTTAATGGTGGTGACGATGATGATGGCGATGATGAGAAGGAGCAGTAGGAGGAGCATAGACGGTAAAGAAGTTGGAGGCGTATACAAAGATTAGAGTAGTCTGTAAGGAAGGCGATAATATTGTTGCAGTGAAGCACACAAATAATAGTGGCGCTATGACGGAGAACAGACTATATTGTTAAACGTGGCAGGGGAATCGTGGGAAAGATATATAAAAAATGGTAAAGCATGAAGTCAGAGGTTGGAAGGAACAGAAGAATGAAGAGGAGATAAAGAATGAAATGTCATCCATCAAATTCGAAGTACAATACATGAATGGGTTTCTATAATTATCGATGATATTTGCTGTAGTCTGTCTTTATACGTTTTCGTTATTTGCACTCTGATATGATTCATCAATGTAAAGACAAGGGTAAAAGTTTGTGTTGATATTTTCACTTAGATATTTTTACTAAACATTCTCAAATATGTGGGGTACACTACAGGAATTCTTAAAGATAGACATTTTTTTCGTTACATATTCTCTTTCTCTCTAACTTTCTCTCACTGTCTTCTTGCATATATACATATATGGATATATGTACAAGTTTGTGTTTATGCGCACGTGTTTGTGTGTGCGTGCGTAAATGTGTGTGTGTGTGTAGAAATGTCATTACGTTCGTGTGAACTGCATCTATCAAAATATTTTCGCTTGTTCTTCATTAAGTGTTCATGTGCATATGTGCTTTATATTGTGTGTATATATAGGCGCAGGAGTGGCTGTGTGGTAAGTACGTTGTGGGTTCAAATTCCGCCGAGTTCGACTTTGCCTTCCAACCTTTCAGGGATCGATCTAATCGACTGGCCACCTCCCTCAAAATTTCGGGCCATGTGGCTAGAGTAGAAAAGAATACATAAATAACACCGGATGCGTAAAATGGTTGCAGCTAATCCCTAGCTTCTATACAAGCTCATACATATGCAGTGTATCACGATTATGAACGCATGTAATTTCACCTTAAGTTTTACGTTGGCAATATCTAACAAATGAATCAAGATTCGCACATAAAATTAAGAGGTATATTTCTCGTCTCCAAGAGACAAAACCCACCTGGACGGAATTTTAAATATGTTGTGATTTATCTCTATTATTTGCAGGTTACTGAATCCACTGAAATGAAACAACAACGATATAATTGAAGGTGCCGGAATCTGGTATCTCTGTCAGCGGGTTGTATAGTGACGCATTACTTTCCACCACGTACATCTCTTTCGATACATTGCAAAGATAATTTATCACACTATTGTGCAGTTACTCTTAGTTTAGAGGCACGACCCGGAAAACGGATTTGGTAGACATAAGGTGCGTAAAGGTATTTCATATTACCTATTCATGTGACGAATTCTAAGGCTTCCAATTTCTTTATAAAGTTGGGATAAAATTTATATCCGAAAGTATATGCATACAGAGTACCGAACTCAAGACGGAGATTAATACATAAACCAATGTTGAGTCATCTAGGTTTCAATTCATTGGCAAGCAAGGTTACAAATTAGAAATTTCAGTTGAAATGTGTGTGTGTGTGTGTGTATGTATGTGAGAGCTTATATATATCTGTGTAATACATACATGCACACACATACACACATAATCGTATCAGAAGACGCAACAATGAATATAAGTTTGTAAATACGTGTTTTAGTTGTTTCATTATGTAAGTCTCTCTATGAATGATGCATGAAAAATTGTGTATCATTTATCTATGAAATAATAAACAAAAGCGATTTATATGTACTCCATATATAAGAAGAAAAAAAACATATATAACACCTGATGTATAAACAACCAATGAAAAATTCAGGTGGACTGAAATAGATGTATAAAAAATTATGAATGGAACTATTATTTTGAAAGCTTAAGGTAGTATCCATACAACTGCATCAGTGTTTGATTAGAAGAATGAATTTGTTGTGAAGTATTTTGGAATATATTGGTTGCTATGGGAAATATAGCAGTGCGGAATTGTAATCGTATTTCTCAATGTAAAGTGAAACACCGACATCTGTCACTCAAAAGAGATATATAAATAGCCGTAAATAAATTAACACCCAATATAATAAACAAACCACTCATTGTCTTGCGAAGAATCTCGAATCAACTGAGTAACTGCTCCAGGATTAATTATCACATTCACACATAAACATACCATGAATATAACACTAACACACACACACACACACACACACACACACACACACACACACACATATATATATAAGTGTAAGGTCCAAAGATCGAGGTATAGGAATAATGACAATTGTAGTTTATTGAGACGGAAGGTCGTTGATTTTTTTCGTATTGAAGAACAATAAGCTGAAAAAATGTCTTTTGATTTTTCTACAATAGGTGACCATAGTTGCAGAGAGCGAATAAGTATACAACAGTTACGGAATGTAGTAGGTAAGAACCGGGCTACATATGTTTCATAGCGGGCGGAACCTCAGATGTGGTAAAAATCCAAGGGAGATGCATACTGCTGGCTATTCTTCAAACTAAGGATATCTTAATCAAATTGAAGGTTACATTGTCGTAAGGATGTACATGTTGACGCATGTCAAGTCGATATTTATCAACACTATTCCAACACTTCTCCTAATCTTCTCAATAAGGACCTAATTTTGATATCATACGAGCAGCCAGCCGAAATATACTATTTCATGGAAAATCCTGGACCCGCAATGATAGACCCAATTTTTCGACATCTCCATGTGAGCAAATGACTACGCCCAAGTCACTGACCGTGTAGGTCTCTACCTACTTAAAGGTCTTTATGAAAGATTTCTTAACATCCCCAGTGGTCTATACAGCGACGATGCTCTGTTCACAATCCAAAATTCTAGCAACCTAACAATCGAACCGATTAGAGAACTATTTAGAAGATATTTTTTTTTAAATGTCGGCTTCAGCGTCTCATTCTGTAACAACGTCAAAACTGTGAACTTCTAAGACGTAACCCTATTCTTGCAAAACCAAAGCTTCAATCCATATCACAAACCTGGGGAAAACCTCCACTACGTGAACTTCTACGGCACCATTTCCGTCTTAAAGTCTATTGTGGAAAGCGTTTCTTACCGGATCTCCTCACTATCTGCTTATAAAGATTTATTCTATCAATATACTGAATATTATAATTGTGCCCTACAACGTGCCAAGTATAAATACGCAAATACATCCTCATGTGGGATATTCCTCTCTCCATTAAATCCGGAAGAGAAAGCAGTTCCGCACGCCCATTTTATAAATTTAACACCTTATCCCACCCTCTAATACCCGTCCCAATTTAAAAGTATCAGACGACCTAACAAACGACCCCTTACCAGATGACCCCAAATCCTATATACACCATAACCCACCAAAACAAACCTCCAAAATCCTACCTCCATTCAGTTAATCCACCTAATCGGATTCAACGAAATAGAACCCGGGATCTTATCTGGTTCCACCTTCACCCTTAACGTTCAGACTCAAGCACCCAACATTTTTTAGCCTCACCCTAAAAACATTTCCCTAAAAGCATTCAACCTAGTTAGTTCCAACAAAGGTAATCTCAGAGGAAATATACGCGCTGTGAGCACCATTATCATCATCATCATCATCATCATCATCATTATTTTTTCTTTTCTTTTTTTTTTATATCATCCTGTCATTTCTCTGTCACGTCGTTCCCTCTGCAAGAAATCAGCTCTTTTCAGACCCGGAAATGGTTGCGCACCTCCATGTCAAATACCAGCATGGTGTCGCTTGAATTCCATCAACACACACAAACACACAAGCAAACGTACTAAAGAGTGAATCTTATACTTGATTGGATTATATGCATTAGCTGTATGACGGATGTAACTTTCAGTGTTTTATGGGGTTGGACTTTCTATTCATAGTTAAAAACATTAAAATTCACATTACCAATGACGAGAATGAAAACAGCCTCCCATCCAAATTTGATTGCACCGCAAATTTAGAAACCTAACGTGTCTGGTTGCTGTCCATCTCCTCATTTTCGATCAGTTATACATTTGTAAAACTTCTTTCACAATTGTGAATAGATACCAATAGAGAGATGGCAAGCGACACACATACACACAAACACAGACACAGACACACATACATACACACAAGCACACACACAGCTAGTTCTAAAATCTCTACACGAGATATATGTAATAACAATAGTAGACAGTAACGTTTTATTACTACTAAAGCATGTCTGTTCTATACAGAACTGTTACTATATTTTAACCCCAGGAAAACGCCTTTTCCACCTGGCTAACGACACACAACCTGTGTGACTAAGTGAGCAAATTACTATCCTCCAGTAGATCATGGTTTCTGGGCCTTTACCCGTAATCGGTTTCTGGGTCTTTACCCGTAATCGGTGTCTGGGTCTTTACCCGTAATTGGTACTGGATACCTGCGTGCTAGGGATGGCAGTCAATCCCTTACTCACAATATATCGGACACAGGTTGTGTGTAGTTAAGCAGCTGGAAAAGACGTTACCCTGGGGTTAAAATGTAGTAACGCAGTTATTTATTGAACAACCATGTTATAATCTTTTCTACTCTAGGCACAAAGCATGAAATCTGGGGGGATTAGATCAACCCTAATACAAGGTTTAACTGGCCAGATGCTAGTTAAACATACTTGCCCAAGGTAACACGATATAAAACTGAACCCGGATCCTGTGATTCGGTGTATCTTCACAGCTTGCCCTGTGCCTATATCTATCTATCTATCTATCTATCTATCTATCTATCTATCTATCTATCTATCTATCTATCTATCTATCTATCTATTTATCTGTCTGTCTGTCTGTATAATCTATGTATGTATGTATATATGTATGTATCTATCTATTGTTCTTTCTTTCTGTTTGTATGTACGTCTGTCTATCTCTCTATATAAATCTCTGTGTCAAGATAGATGGATAGAAAAATATGCAGATAGATTGGTAGATACATAAATAGATCATTGGGTGGGAATGTACAAAGCGTGTAGCGAAAATGTTTTTGTTTTCTTAAATGAATGAAACTGAACTCCGTTGTAGAAAGCAAGAAATTTATCTGCAGTTTGCTAGCGTTCTCGCCGCTGGTTTCAATGGATGAAAAGTATTCTTACCAATATATATTGGGCGAGGTTGATTCGGTTATTGAGAGCTATGTTTAATGGCTATAAATATCAAGTAGCGTATGTCACATAGTCAAAAATATCAGTTTCACTGTCTGTTTTACTTCATCAGCTTCGTATTATCTACTCCGACATCTTTATGCTTCGAATGAATTAGCAAATGATATAACCGTAGATCAAGTTTTGATATAACTTCTGTATTCATAAATCATTAGTTTTGAAGATAAAGAACAATAGCCGTGTTATGTTTACTGTTAAAATTCTTAATGTAATCCACACTCTTAGGTTCTCTTTTTCCCCAGCACATTCCTCAATCCATCTTTTTATCTTTGTGTAGGATTACATTAGAAGAATTATTATACTGTATAAGACATGAGACTGAATTAGATTTAGTTAAGTGCATAATTAAGATGATATATGTGCCGGTATTTATAGAATGATCTATGATACAAGAGATATATTATAAATCAGCTTTAGATGAATGGATAAAATTGCTGATGTGATAAAGGACGAAGTGTTTATTATAGCTGATTAAAAACGAAAAGAACTGATCTAAACATAAGTAATGTTACGTCGTCTAATTCTTAAGCTGCTAAAAGATGGCGCGAGAAACAACTCGATGTCCAGGAAATCTAATCTATTATACATGGCTCGCCGCTTACCACTGATATGCATTTCTACAAGTTAAACTGAATAAATGGTTTCTTTTTGTTGGGGGATTATATTCATAATGAGAGTGTTTGAAACTTGGATGTCTCATCGCACAGCGTTCAAAGGAAAAAAAAGGGCATGTTATTAGAGAATTGTGATCCCAACTTGTAAGCATAAATGTATGAACTGGCATCACTGAACGTCTAGCAAAACAAATTTGTCTAAGGTGAACATATTTCCAATAATTCACCGCACTCAATATAAATGAATAAATAAATAAATAATGATAATAATAATAAAAACAACAACAACAACGATTGAGAAACAATAAGCAAAAATAGTTGGAGCATTCAGACACAAAATTTCTGCATTTGGACTGGGGAAACATTTGACATCTCCATTGCGGATAAGACTGTCGATAACAAACTAGCCAAACTAGAAAATATATATTTCTGATATATATATATGTATGTATGTATGTATGTATGTATGTATGTATGTATGTGTGTGTGTGTGTGTGTGTGTGTGTGTGTGTGTGTGTGTGTGTGTGTGTGTGTGTGTGTGTGTGTGTTTATAACGTTAGTAAAAAGTTTTAGAAATCCAACGTAATATATTTTTTAACAGTAGAATCTTCAACAACGGAATAGTTTTCCACAAAAATAACTTCGAACACACCTTCTTTAAAAAACACATTGAATGGGAAGAAAGAATTCACGGTAGCAGTATATGACAAAACAACTAAAATTTTTCTATCTGAAACTGACACACAAGGACAAGAGTAAAGGAAGATAATCGAATTATGCATTGGCAAAGCCACAGAGGCCTTCTTTGTGACTTGTACAGAACAGTTTGAGGCAGTTTCAATGAAGTCTCCCGCATCGGTTGATACTTATGACAAAATATATGTTGTTAAATCATTATGCGTGAAAGAAAACAAAATTAATATGCTTCATGACTGTTGATTAATTTCCCATATCTCGAAAAAAATGCACAAGAATTATTACTAAATATATTGCTAACAACTTTGTCACCTGGCTCGCATCTGATACTCTATGAAAATGGATATGTGCAAAGCACAAAATTCGCCGGATTGCTCTCCCTGGTAGTCGTTCAGAGACACACTTAACTGTTGGTCGTTAAGCACAGAAAGTGCATCTGGTACGCATGCGTATTTATACGACAGTTAAAGCTTTTCTGATTAGAGGAGCTGCACAAGCTAATTGAGAGAAAAAAAAAACAACAGCTACAGACTAGGAACACGGCTTCTGATAACCAACAACTGTAATGGTTCCATAATAATTGCCTCCACTGTTGTCAGAGATCCCTCTGCTTTGATTAGAAAATCTGACTTGAAAATTCAGTAATCTTCTAGCTCGTGTACAAATTGCGACGACACCCATCATATACGAAAATAAACAGAAATACTAACAGGTGGTATGTTTAGGGAACCGAGAGCCAAACCGGTAAATACTATGAAAGTAACTCTGGATTAAGATTAAGGAACATCTGCAAACATGCACTTGCCTGGGGAAGCAACGCAAAAAAATTAGTCAAAACCGGAAAGCAGAAACATCTGTTGTTGCTACTAACCTAAATATTTGTAGATTGAGAATTGTGAGGTTAAATGTATGAAAATACATATATCAGAAATTAACAACAGAACCGAAATGGATGGCATGCACAGGATTTTTTTTCATCCTTCGCTTTCACCTACATAAATTTTCTTATATTTATAACTTATTTCTTACACTTATCAACCATTCCATCACAGCGCATTTTACCATATCTAAGAGCCTAGTACAACGTCCTCTATATAAAAAAAGGAATTCTTATAAAATTGCCCAAAGATCAACTTTGCCCAAAGATCAACTCGTCTATATGTCAGTGAATCATCTCAACATGGCTTCAAACACTTGCCATAACTTGTGTCGCCTCACATACCACACTGGCCGCTGATTTTCTATGTCTTAACCGACAAAAATTACAATTACATAGTTTCAATCAGTGCATTTATTCAGAATACCCAATAGTAGCCTACCATTAACATTACATTTCTCTTTTGTTATTTTCTTTCTTCTAGATGGAAAGGGGACATATTCCCGAAATATTAAAAAAACATTAAACAAACTAATAAAGGAATACAGTATCTGTTCTTATTGTTTCATTTTGATGACGTCATCTTACTCATTTCACCTAACATGAAGGCTAAAATTATTTTTTAAATCTTTCATTTCCACAGGTTGCTGTTTCCACTACTGCAGCTACTACTGCTGTTGCTGCCTCTATTTTTCATGCACTTTTTCCCTCTTGTTCTTATTGATCTTGTTCTTGTTATTTTGTTGTTGTTGCTGCTGTTGTAGTTGTAGCTGCTGCTACTGCTGTTGCTGCTGTTGTTGTTCTTCTTCTCCTTATTATTATTATTATTATTATTATCATCATCATTATTATTATTATCATCATCATTATTATTATTATCATCATCATTATTATTATCATCATCATTATTATTATCATCATCATTATTATTATCATCATCATCATTATTATCATCATCATCATTATTATCATCATCATCATAGTGGTAATCATAAGACACTATAATCTTTGAGAGCGAATTGAAGAGAGAGCGTAATTAATGAATAGGAGGGAATGACGATGCCGGAAGTTGTTGACAGCTTGACAAGGTGTCCTGTGATTCGTGTCTGCTCATTGCAGATCATCTGCTGGGTTTATATCCGTAATAGTTAGACATTCGCATAATGAGTATAGTGTAAGTCACAATAGTTCAGATAATCTGAATAGATGTTGTTACTCGAAAAGTAAGATCTTTCACATGGCTCTATGAATGACATACGAAATAAGCAACACTTGGTCGATTAGAAAACAATGTGATCAATAAACTTATTAACAGTAAGTGTTGCCGAATGGCATATTAAAAAAAAAACCAGGAGCGGAGCAAAATATCTCATATAAATGAAAACTATTTCATACATAGTCACATGCTTCTAAACATACTTAAGCACACATACACATTCACACACACATATTATATAGAGAGATAGATACTTATTTATATATTATTTCATTCCTTTACGTATTTCAGTCATTTGACTGCGGCTATTCTGGAGCAGCGCCTTATATCTAAATAGGAACAATGGAATGTGTAAATGCACTGAGAATAGTTGAAATATCATTTGTTAATATATTTGAAGCTTTAACCGGTTTCACAGTTTCCATTGATTTTCAACAAGATCAAATACAAAGACTTATGTTACGTCGTAGCTGTCTTGCTTTTGACTAGTGTTTGAAATTTGACCTGTTATTATAGAGAGTTCCTGGCTCAAATTAGTATATGTTTTCAATAGTTGTTGATAGGTAAAGGGTAGTCGCATGACTGGTCTTAGACAATGACTAAACACACTCATCCGCAGACACCAAAAAAATTTAACAAACAAAGAATATGACTACTTATCCCACTTCGATTGCAAGACCAGCTACTTCTACGTTCTCCAGAAAATCCATAAGAATCAACTATCAACAATGCATGCAAAGAACTAACTTCAAGTTGCATAAACATATAATACCCCACCAACCTTAAATTTAGCCCAATCGTAGCAGAACGAATCTGTAAAACACACAGACTGAGCAACATTTTAGATATATTACTGAAATCTATTTTAAAATACATACCAAGTCTTGTGAGGAGGCGACATGGACGTGTTAAATCATCTCCCAAAATCGATAAACAATGATACTACTATTGTATCTTTTGATGTGGTAAAACTATATACTACACTTTCGCATGAATATGGACTACAAACAGTAAGTTTCTGGCTTGAGATATTTCCTCATGAAATTCTGGACAGAACTGAAAAAGTTTCATCACTGAAGGATTAAAGTTTATCCTCAAAAACCACAGTTTTGACTTCGATGGCAATATTTACAAACAAATATCTGGGACTACAATGGCGACAAAAGATGCTCCGACGTACGCCAATCTAGTCATGGCATACAAGAAGGTTTCTAGACATATGAATAATCTAAATTAATATGTCTTGAACTTCCACAAATATCAACAAGAAAACAGGAAATGTTATTTAGATGACTGCCTAATCCTTTGGACGTACACATTGGAACAACTTATAGATTTCAAAAAATCTAATCAACAGCATAAACAATGATATTAACTTTGCCATGGAATACAATAAAACTGAACTATCTTCCTGGATATTATAATCATCAAAAGAGATAAAATCATTGAAACAGATGTTCACTACAAACAAACAGATTCTAAACAATACTTACTATTCTCCTCATGCCATCCTAAACACACGAAGAATAATATCCCCTTTGATCTAGCAAGAAGCATCTGCATAATTGTTTCAAACCCTGAAACCTGCAATAAAATACTCCAGGAACTGAAGCAAGTACTACTTAAAAACAATACCCATTAATGCTAATAGACAACGAAATAGAATGTGCCAAAGCAATAAATATCGAAGAACTACGAAAAACGAAAAACGCTCCAGGGACATCCAATATTCTACCTTTTATTACAACACGAAACCGAAGAAGCACAGTGGTTTATAATATTATCCACCAGAACACCCCACTACTAAAACAAGACCCAAGGATGAAACAAACATTTGAAATGCACAAAATAATCACAAGTAAAAGACGATCAAGTTCCCTCAAAAAATTCCTCACAAGTCCTAAATAACCCGATATCCATGTTATAGTAAAAGTAAACAGAAAAATATTGGTATAACGTATCTTTATATAATGCTGTTATATAAAACTTAAAAATACAAATTACATTTTGTGGTGAACATACACTTTTTAACCTTATTGTGATAATTTTGTTAATGAAGTAAGTCGGTGCAGAACAGGCACATCAGTGCAGCCACTGATGTCTTCGTTACTTAATTATAATAATTAATATTTATTTAATCATACTCTTTATAGTGTATTTGTGAAACGTGGAAAGTTATGCATGTTACTTGTTTTCTGATAAATTTTCAATAATTTATTTTACTGTTTAGTCACATTACACGTTTCATCTTTTTTTCACAGAGAGCAAGTAGACTTGATCTAAATGTTTTAATACACATTCACCATTATGAGAAGCAGAAAACTCACCATATATGAGATTAGTAGAGATTAGTAGAAATAAGTAGCTTACATATATGTACGGAATATAAGATAATTTATAATCTAATTATATCTTGAAGAAATATGTATATATATTCCTTGTGCTGATGAATCTGCGTCCAGAAATATTACAAGGCTAAGGTACTCAAAAGAGGATGACAGTCCTTGCTAAAACCATTTACTTTACTTCTCACGATGACAATAACATCATCGTTAATGAAAATGTCATTCTATACATTTCGAAGTATCCAACAGAAAAAGCTTTGTATTTCAACATCATTTCTTCTTTCCTTCCTTTCTTTCGTCCTTCTGTCTTTCTTTCTTTCCATTTATCTCTCTATTCTATACGTCTAGCCTTATGTGTATTTGTTCTGACGCGTGCGCGTATGCCTATAACTTATGCTGATCAGTAAAGGCAAATAATAATAACAAAGAGTAAACTTTAAACCGTTGGATTTCGAACGAGTTCCCACGTTAATGTATGTTCAGCAGAGAACAAGGCAGCAACAACCTCCGTTGTTTCATGCCATTCACGCAATCAATAGATGCCTTGAACCAGTGATTAGTCCATTATAAACCTGCAACGAACGGCGCCGTTGTTAGCAAATTGCGATTTAAAATAGACAAATATATAATAAAAAATGTGTGTGAAATATCGAATGGTTGCATTAATATAAATCGTATTACTCTAAGGATATCTGTTAGAATTTATAAAAAGATCGCATCTAGCATATGGAATTGAATATAAAATCTGCCTAACAACACAATCTGCTGCCTTTCTCTCACTCTCAAAAATAAATATATAAATAAATATATAAAAAATGAAAAGAGGTGTAATCCGAACAATCGCTGGTCTATTCATTGCTGAAGGCGGTTTTATGAGAATAATAACAGCAACTAATTGTACAGAGGCTGATCGTTTCGAAATAAAATTGAAATTCATGGATTGGCTTCCGATTTTTATTTTAATTTCAAACTATTTTACTGTGTTATTAGTGATATTTTCTAGAATAAGTTTATCAGGAGGCATTTTTCCTCTTTATAATATAATGAATACATTCAGAATCCTTTTTAGCTGACATGCATACATACCCACATTTACATACACACCAAAAACAAAGCTCATACACGCGAATATACACACATACGTGTGCACATACACATTATAGACAAAGCGCAAAACAGGAAAATTCAAAGGAAATACGCGCAAACGAAAGTCAGCACTTAGTTTACTCTCAGACACCACATCCGCTTCAGCATATACTGGATTGTAAGTTTGAATGACTCAAGGCTGTACATGAAATATATAGCATCATATAACAACCTTATAATCATCCGCGTAGTAATAACAGTGATTCGGCAATATACACGCGTATAGACATTATACGTTTTAATACGCTATAAATATAGTGTATATGCATGGAAGCTAAAGATATGTATATACTCCATCGGCTTTGCTAAACTCATTTCTGGCAAGCAGACCTATGTGTACACACTTACATACCATACCTTATATACATAGAGAAAGATGAGAAGAATACGCAAGCAAACGCACGATGGATTTGTGGCGCTATGACTAAAATATATGGAAGCGCATGAATGCAATACTTTCAGATGGTGTACGAACAAAGCGCAGGGGAACGTTGATTTGTGTTAATACATACACGCGCGTGCACGTTTATATAGACACACACAGACACACAGATACAAAGACAGATATACTCGCATATGCACACACACAAACTTCAGACATGTCATAAACAGTTTGAAGCACTAAGGTTTCGCAACCATATCACTCGTGCAGGAGATTTCAGATCTTATGGTGCGTAAATTATGAAAAATCTTGTTAGAATAAACATTGGATTTTTATTGATTTCAGTTTCCAACAGTTTTTTTTCTTTCGTTCTAAAGAAAGAATCGACTTGAATTCTCCACTGTTATCAAGCAGCCTTCCTCACAAGTGGATGCACTACACAATATTTTCACGTATTATCGCTGCAACAAATTTGCAGTGAAGAAAAACATCTTTTTATCTCTCTGTCGCCGATATATAAAGAAACATGTGTAACTATTGATTGGTTTGGTATTTATTAAGGCGCGTGGAACAAAGTAAAGAAAGAAATTAATAAATATCAGATATATATTAGTATATCTATGAAACCTATATAATCCTTTTTAATATTTTTTCTTGATTTACTTATTGGTTTTGTTAATCATCTGTGCATTGTAAAATGTCCCTTGAAGGAATTGTATAAAGACCGAGTTGGATTGATATACTCGACAACTCTCTTGCAATAATGAATATAATTAAATTGTGATGAATTGTTTGGAATTGTAATGCCATTAATTTTATTGTTAAACAAAAATAATCAACATTTTAAATGAGGAATTATAAAATCATATTATGATGTGTTTTTTCTGATACTTTTCCCGGTTGCGTATTAGATCAAGAGAAAGTAGTAAAATTAGCGACTTCCGAATGACAGAGAAATTCATATCCTCTTCTGAGCATATCAAAAGAATTGTTGAAGATTAAATCAGTTCTTGCTATCCCTACGCTATAAAGAGTTGGTTATCTTAAAATAAGTAAAAGCAAAGAAGAATGAGAACACAGGGTATAACTAAAGAGTGACATTCTCTGGAGAGAATATGAAGGATTCGAACGAGAATGAACTCTATACGAAAGTAAATAGCTGAAATAACAGTGGAAATCTTAGTACACCGTACGTTAGAAATGAGCCAGAACTCCATAGACACTCGCGCGCACACACAATCAGAATGCAAGTAATATGTGTGTGTGTGTGGGGGGGGGGTGTATGCGAGGTGAAGTCAAAAACTACCCGACCTTTGGTAAAAAAACAAGTACTATTAAAAATCTAATCATTTTCATTTAGTCATCCTCAAAGTATTCATCTTAGGAGCCTACACAATTTTGCCAGCGTTCTTGCCATTGCTGGAAACATTTCTGGAAATCACTTTTGGTGATGTTGTAGAGCTGTAAGTCAAATTTTGCTTAATGTCCTCTGTTGACTGAAATCTGTTTCCTTTGAATCTTTTCTTGAGCTTTGGAAATAGCTACAAATCACATGGTGCCAAGTGTGAGGTGGAGGAATCCTGACGAACAAGTGGTGTCTTTTGCTTGATGAAGAATGCTTGGACGACGTAAGCGGAATGAGAGGGTGCGTTGTCATGGTGGAGTTGCCAGTTTTTTGTTCCCCACAGGCCGGGTCGTTTTTGCCGCACAGCCACGAATGCGACAAAGCCCCAGGTACCATTCTTTGTTAATTTCTATGGAAAATACATGTAGTTTCAAGAAAGCCGTGTAATTTCAAACATCTACACAAGCTGCATTCTTCCAGTACGAAAGTCTTCACGAATACATAATTCAGTATATGGTAATATGTTACACGAAATGTATAATAACTCTAGAAAGTAATGATGATTTAAACAAATAAAACCTAGTGCTTCTGTCGTAAATTCTTTAAATATACAATATTGAAAACAGTTATCACAAAATAATCATGGTTATCAATGTGTACATTCATTACTTACATGTCTATATTTATTTAAACATACAAACTAACCACCACACAAACGAACCCCCACAGAAACACACATGCACACATACACATTATAATCAAACCATTTCCAATTTTACAGGTAACACCCATCGAAATCAAACCATAAGCAAAACAAATTTCGATCATCGTTGATGCAAATTATTATCTTATACCAAGTTATCATTCTTCCTATCAAAACAAAATATATTTACGTATTAATGTGGATGATATTCTGATAGAATTCGGTTAAACAAGCAGATCACACTATGTAACAATAAAACAGATACAAATCTATTGTTAACTTTACAGGTGGCTGCCAATTTACATCTAATATCAAAATTCTACCTGAAAAAGCATTTAAATACTATTAGAAACGGATTACTCTTTATACTAGGAACTCCGCTTCTAAACTCTGGAAACAGTTTTTCCAAGTTTGTTATAGATTAGATGTAATTATTACGACTGTTGTTCATTATTTTTACACGAAACTAAGATGGCAAGGCAACAAAATCGTTACCACGCCGGACACAATGCTTAGGGCTTTCCTATGGTTTTTACGTTCTGATATGAAAAATCTCCGAGGTTGACTTCCTTTCCTCTTTCCGAAAGAATTTGAGTGCTGAGATCGATATAATCCAATATTTTCCTCTACAAAGTTTCAGGCTTTGTGTCCATGTGATTTACTCAAGGATGAGAAAATTCTGTACCTTCTGAGACATATTTCCACCGATTCATTTTAGCCGTTTTCGTTTAGAAACGAAAATTTGTTACTAGTGTCTTAGCCAGGTAGTACATTTCAGCATATCTTTCGATAATAATATTCGGATAACCATACCACATATCCACCAATGACATTCTGTACGCATGCTTCATACTAAATTGAACTGGACGTCTATTATATAATTGTAAAACATATGTAATATAGAAATATATAACTGACGATTAAATTTATCTGTATGTTAAATACATATATGTGCATGCATTTACGTGTGTGAACGTGTTCTTACTTCTCTCTATTTCTCTGTGTGTGTGTATATATATATATATATATATATATATATATATATATATATATATATATATGCAGTCATGCATACATAATATACACACGCATATATGCACACGAACACACACACACACACACACACACACACACACACACACACACACACACACACACACACACACACACTCACATATTATACGTGTGAATAAATATTGTGTAATTACATATAAATAAAGTGTCACATCAGCTTCTGTGTATTTCGAAAAGATTTGTTTTATTCATGAAATGTATTTTATCATAACTACTGAAAATTAAGTCCTCTTAAAATATATAGAACCATCAAGTAGATAAACCCAGAATAAATTATTAACCCCCCGCCCCCCCCCCCGCCACAAAAAAAAAATTATATGTTTTCCTAATACATATAATCATACTTGTTAAAATTATGTACAAAATATGAATCTAAATCAATAGGAAAATTAAGCTAATTACGCTCATCGAAGAGGCCTAATCACTAACGCAACAGATAACTGTTTAATAATAGTATTTAAAGTCAACACTCTGGCGTCAAAAGAAAATATTTATACATATTAACCGTAGAAATTTTTTCATGGCATTGAATTCAATTACTATCTTCTTTCTATCTTGAGAAATATGAAGGTAATGCTTTAATACTGTGTACGGAATCACTAATATATGTTTGTAAGGAAATTAAAGACATTATAATGTAAATGTCTGGTTTGATACATTTTTCTTTTTAACAAACACATAATCTTTAATATTTTACTTATTAAAGCTAGCGTCACTTTTGTGGAACCGTCATAAATATTTTATATTCAATCGAACGGACGCTAGATTTTAATTTTTTAAAGACTGAAACATTTTTCCATCGGTTCCGCATGCCACCCCATTCAGTTATGGTGACCAACACCGGTTGTAAAGTGGCAGTGGGCAAACATAGTGACAAATAAAGAAACAGGCGCGCACACGCACACATATACACACTCACACATACACACGTGCAAACATACACACAAACACACACACGCAGCAGACATACAGGGCCTGGAGAAGAGGCTCTGTTCTTTCCGATTCCTTCTTCCCTTCGTTTATTTTATTTTACGCATTTGTATTCACTCTGATGAAGGGCCATGTACGAGATCGAATGTCCTATAAAGAAGACGAATATTATTTTGGAAATTCTTCCGTGAGAACCGACTTTCACTGGAAGCGGAAACGGCAGTAAGAATCGTTATCTCATAGAAATGATCTGTGAATAATTGGTGACGTCAGGTGCCCATGTATGCATGTATGTCTGTATATATATATATATATATACAGAGAGAGAGAGAGAGAGAGAGAGAGAGAGAGAGAGAGAGAGAGAGAGAGAGAGAGAGAGAGAGAGAGAGAGAGGATTACATCTTTATCAACATCACCTATTCCTTTGGAAGGAAACATTTGTAATCTTCGAAACATATGTTGGAAATAAAAAAATTCATTTAACATATGCGTATTACTCCATTTATTAAAGATATATATATATATATATATATATATATATATATATATATATATATATATACATATGACGGGATTCTATGCGTTTCCGTCTGCCACATCCACTCTAAAAGCTTTGGTCGGCTCGAGGACATAGTAGAAGACACTTGACGAAATTCCACGCTGTAGACCTGAACCTGGAACTATGTGATTGTGAAGCAAGATTCTTACCACAGAGCCAAGCTTATATATATATATATATATATATATATATATATATATATATATATATATATATATATATATATATATATATATATATATATAGATATATAGATAGATAGATAGATAGATAGATAGATAGATAGATAGATAGATAGATAGAAAGATAGATAGATAGATAGATAGATAGGTAAGCATATGAGTAACATATTTGTCTATATTTGATCTGCTCATAATATTTAAATTCATATTATTTCCGAAAATATAATCATTTGTACACAGCTGTTTAAAACACAAGCATGGTAACGAGAGAGGCAATATCAAACATACTGCCAAACGATATCACTCTTATTTTTAATAATACTTATTTTTAATAATACTTATTTTTAATAATTCATGTAAGTGTGTGTGTATGAGTGTGTGTATGTGTGTGTAATCAACATTGAATAAATGGAACAACGTAGTAAATGTGTAAACCCCAAAAACTGAAGTTTTTCTCCTGACAACGATAATCAATTCTGCCATTTATTCTAATGATATATACTAGAAGATCGATTTTTTTTTTTACATTTGTTTGATAATTTTTAGCCTTAAACAATTGCATGTGTGTTTCAAAAATCGTTTGAATGATCTATGAAATAGTTCTTCTAATCGAAATTATTAAACAAAAATATAAAGGAAGTGTTTCAATAACGACATAAAATGTACAGAGGAGCCTTCTGACGAAAGTTTCACTAAATATTGAATTACATCAAAAAGTATTTGTACTCGAGTAAAATTCTTGAGAAGTGACAATGAGAACCTTAACATGACGTAGAAGTTTAACGACGCATCTGTAGGACACAATGCAAGGCAGAATAGAATGTGAATAAATGTTTGTCGGATTTTTTTAAAAACTAAAGTAATGCATTAGATGTTTGCACACCTGTCAGGAAGATGTCTATGATCAGTAATCATAATAGGAAACATTTAAAAACTCATGTTCTTTGAAAGAACTAAAAAAGGCTTAAAGAAAATTGAGATGCTTCAGTAGTACACAACATACAAAAGATGACATGATAACTAGATCGATGAGGTGAACTTAGAGATAGACATTAAGTACAATACTGAAATATTAAAGTAAATGTTTATATTTGATGAGGGGCAAATATCGATTGTGAGCGATGTTGTTTTATACGTACTACCAATGATATAGTTAATACTATGATATAGTTAATACTATGATATAGTTAATACTATGATATAGTTAATACTATGAAGAATACTGTTAACAAAATGGCCGATACTGCTACAAGTATGAGGAAATTGTTTAAAATATTAATATATCTATTATCAATGATATTGTTAAATCTGCGTTTGACGTTGAAATATCTTTTGTTTCATGTATGCGCCATAATCATATAAACATGCTTTATAATTGTGAAAAATATGAGTGATATTTTTTTAAAAAATGAGAGTGATATTGTTTGGCAGTGAGTTTGATATTGATAATATATACTTTATTTAGAAACAATATCCAACAATGAGTAGTATTATCAACACAACCAATGACGCTCTTGAGCTTCCGTATATTGCACAGAATGAGAGGCATTCTTTAATATATGTGAGATTTATAAGTATTTGTAAAGTGGATAGGGAGAATAATATATGTTCATTCGTGTATATATATATATATATATATATATATATATATATATATATATATTGATATTCTTATTTAGAACAATAGTTATCTTACAGTCGTCACAAGTTTGTTAGCATTAGTGTTGGCTACCATTGTTGATTTCTATTTTAATTAAATAAATAACAGCGTACGATAGAAATTCACATTTTTGTATCCCAAATAGTAAGCGTTCGTAACGTTAATGGTGCAGATGTTTAAACAAAATTATTGTTTAGGAAACAAGTCTAATGCTTTCCTGTCCATTCTTTATTTTTGCCACGTTTCTACGCAATTTCAAGAATGAACAGTTTCCCTATTTTGCAGCTTCTGTACTGAAACTTAAATGGCAGGTGAATCTGTTATACACTTGAACAAATTGCTATTTTGGGAGAGAAGTAATATGGGCACATATGGAACATTGCGATCGTAAATGTCGTATACAATATATTATGTATTTGCTATCTTTTAATTGTTTCGCTCATTAGATTGCAACCACGTTTGGACATCGCCTTGAAAAACTTCCAGTCGAATGATTCTCACGCCAGAACTTATTTTTTTAAAGTCTGTTACTTATTCTATCGGTCACGTTTTTCGAACCCTTAAGTTACGAGGACAAGCACAGACAAAAAGATACACACACGCGCACGCGCGCGCACACATCCAAGTACACTCACAAGACTTTGGTAGGTCCGAGGTTATAGTAGAAGACACTTGCCCGTGGTAGGATGCAGTGCCACTGAACCTAGAACCTTGTGTTTGGGAAACAAAATTCTTACCAGACAGCCATGCCTGCGGCTACTATAATATATTTTATCAGAATGCTTTGTATAAAATTATGCGGAAATGAATAAAATCATTATTTGTGATTTAGCCTCAAGTCTTCTCTTATCTATTTGACCGATGACCAGCCTGGTGTTTACGGCTGGAAGTGACGTTAACGTATATCAAAAGATAATTAAGAATTTTACTATTTGCGTTACTGTACTCTCTCTATACTGTGGTTCAAAGGTGCACTATATTTGGCGTTGAACAACTGCTCTACCAATCTATTCTGAAGCAGAAATTTCCGAAACAATGTAAATTTGATTTGAATCGATTTTTATAACGCTAACACTTACTGCCGCATTAAATTTCTATTGATGCAACCACAACGACGTTCAAAACACCTGTCTTGTGTTGTGTATTATATTTCATCGCAGTTGGTAAAGAATAAGGCCGTTGGTCACAAGTTTACATCTGTCCAGACTCTACTTCAGAACAAATATTGAGGACTTACCAGTGCATGTGTTTGTGTGTGTAGGTGTGTGGCTGTGTATAGTTCTGAATGTGCGCGTGCGTGTTTGTAATTAAATATTCCCTATTTAAATAGTGATTAACAAACTCTAAAATATCAGTTTGAAAACTGCTTTTAAGCGAGGCACTCTTACCAGAGTCACATTTTGTAAATCCATAAACATTTAATTATTAAAGTGGAAAAACTTCTGGAAAGCTATTTGTATTCATTTTTTGAAATATAAGATCTTTTCTGTTTGGCTACCAATTTTCAATCACTTCCATTCCTACTCGAATTGATTTCATATTCGGTGTAATGATATGGTTTTATATGCTAATCATTGCTCTGAGATTCATTTTCGTAATAAATCAATAAATAAAATGGTATTAGTGTTTAAAGTTTGCAAATTTTACCCAATCGTAATCCACAAACGCATTCATCCCAGTTTCCGTCTTAACAAGCGAAACATGAGAACTGAAGGAAATAGGTATTTACAAATATTTTCCTCTTGCTGAGGTTGTCGTGCTAAAAATAACAACCAAATAGACCTTAAATACTGTGTGTAGAATACAAATTCGCAAACGTTGTCTGAAAATTGTTTAAGTTATGGAATGTTAAATGGCATGCGTAAAACAGAATTTCATTTGTTTACATTTGGCAACACGTGCTGTCACGCAAAAAATGACAGCTTCCAAATCTTGTTTTCTGAGAGGATGGAAATTATCAAACTTTAAACCTCTATAGCTCTTTAAAAATGTTTTCTGGGAAAAGAGAAATATCTCCCGAGCTTCAGTTTGCAGAGCGACATTAATATACCAAATTTAAAAATTTTAAATAAACTTTAAATTTTCGAAATTTGGCAGCCAAACTAACTGAAAGACTCCAAATAGGCAATACAGTACCAAAGATTTTCTATTTCTTATTCTACTATATATATATATATATATATATATATATATATGTACAAATATATATATATATATATATATATATATATATATATAGTGCCAAATAATTATTACTAGACATAGTCAACCACAAAGAAAGAGGGGCATGGTCCCGACTGGAAACTCTTTGAGCGTTACTATCTTCGATTAAAACTATCACGTTTTAGCAACAAAAACAATGACCAGATTTCTGATATATTTTAACTGACATATTACCGGACGAAATGCAATATGTGGGCAATAAATTATATTTATTGGTCTGTTTGCGATTTTAAACCGAAGCTCTCTAAAATCATTAATCTGTAAGAATTAACGTGCTGGAATCTATGTGCACTTTAGATTATGTAATTTATATCTGCCTATAACATTGATAATTTACTGATTAGCTTTAGCCAGAGAAATTGGGTGTGAGACGTATTTAATTACTCAATTATTTAGAAGTGTATTTCCCTGGTTGAAAATTGAAATGTCTTTTACATTAAGACTGTTAATGGTATTTTTCTATCTGTAAACGTGAAGTGTTTGAAAAAGAACACATTTGCACTATTTTATTGTCTAAAGAAAATAAATTGATTACGTTTCAACTGTGTTATAGCATACAAGAACAATGATTCTTGATATACTGTTAATCGGCTGTAATCCTACAACGAAATTAGTAGTAAGACTTGCGTTATTTTGAGACATCTATGAAGATAAATCAACGAATTGCCATATATATATATATATATATATATATATATATATATATATATATATATATATATATGGCCTCATACATGTATTAAAATATATATATGGACCCATACATGCATATACACATACGCATATATATATATATTATGCATGTATATATAATGTTATGTATATAACACAAACACAAACACATATCTATACCCATGTGTGTGTTTGCATTTGCAATGAGTACACTTACTTGTGTAAGTATTATTTTAGCACTTGCTGTGAATTAAAAAAATAAACAAGCAAAAATGCTCATATCATTGGATGGGATTAAAGGAAGTTAAACTGATGCTTCTATTAGTTACAAAGGCAATGTTTTATTATCCTTGAGCTTACTGAGAGTAAATTTACAGCGATATTGAGTTTGCCAACATTACAGCAAAGCTATAGAATTTACGACGTAATCAATGTGTCTAATAAAGTTGAGCCTAGAAATTTCCATTCGACATTCGATCTTCCAAGAATTGTTTTTTAGTATCACAATCGTAAATCAAGTTTAACAAATTGTGATCCTGGTTTTAAATTAATCATAGAAAAATGCAAAAAGCTTGTTTTATAGGGGGTAGTGAAACATCAGAAAAGATCTATTTTTCCTTAATATAGTTTAGATGACGTAACAATGTAATGGTGACCAAAACAAAAAGCTAATTTCATGTGAAGTCAACAGTTTGCATAGTAATTCATGATGAGAAACTAGGTACGAGATTCGAATAAACAATTTTTTTTTAAATGCTAAATACAAAGAATAATTTGAAAACACTTATTAAAATTTATAGCTTTGTACATCATATGTACGAGAGCATTTGATCAATATTTTCAGTTAAAAATGTCATCCAAATAGAATCAGTTTCCTTAGAGCCATTTTCCTGTCCAATGCTTAATATGCCTGTTCTTCAATTTGACAAGCATATGTCTCAATTTCAAACGAAATATCTGTTTTAGTAAGCCAAATGAGGTATGATATTCATACCTGGACAAGCTTACCAATGATGTTTCCATATAAACTTCCGTAATATGTATTCTATAAAGAAGAGGGTAGAATTGAAGTATTCGACATTGGAATTCGTATGTGATATCGGATTTCATTAAATGTCAACACTTCATTAATTGT
The DNA here is from genome assembly GCF_046866305.1 of Octopus bimaculoides. Lineage (NCBI taxonomy): Eukaryota > Metazoa > Mollusca > Cephalopoda > Octopoda > Octopodidae > Octopus > Octopus bimaculoides. The sequence continues at coordinate 54,934,031 of NC_142942.1, forward strand.
GTTGAGATGTACAATCTTTTCAATTAACTCCCTTACTCAACTGGCATTTATCTATCAAACCGTAAAGAATGAATCTAGCAACTGAACGCGACACGATTCGAACTCAGTATTACACGTACACAAATAAGTATCACTATTCGCCCACCAATCTATTGATCCTGGTAACGCACCAAACTATTTACTGAAGCAACATTACAAAGTGACTTAATGAGTAACAGAAGTAACAGTTACGTTTCGCTCATCTACAGAAAACGGAAGGCAAATACCTCTGAATCACATTCTAACAACTCAAAAAAGAAAAGAAGCATTGAATAATGTCATCACACATGCGTTTCATAAATTGACTGAGAGTCAATGGTAACAGACTGATGAAGCAGATCACATGTTGCCTTTCACACGAATAACCAAACAGCATTTGATTTATTAACGTTAATAGGTTGGATGTTGGGCATTCGGGGCGTTTGCATTCTTCCAAATGGAATTGTATGTGAATGTGTGCAATTAATTTCAACCTTAAACGATGTTAATGATCCATTACGTACATTATCAATATGAAATCGAAGAGAAGCATTTAGTGAGAGCAAACAAAAACTGTGGGTGCTATAGGTATCGTTATTAAGAAGGCAGCAAGCTGGTAGTGTCATCAGTACGCCAGTGAAATACCTTAGCGTCACGTCGTCAAACTTTACGTCCTCAGTTAACATTCCACCGCGACCGATTTTGCTTTTGACCATTTCAGTCTCAATAAAATAAATACCAATTGAACACTGGGGTCGACTTAACCGACTTCCTTATCCCCTTAAAATTTATGGCCTTCATCCGAAATTCGAAACCATTATAACTATTGTTATTAAGAGTGGAATATTTGCAAAATAGTGCTGTTTGCTCTGACACAACGTTTAAGTTCAAAAACCGCTGGAGATAAACATCGACTTTTCTACTATCGTGGAATAGTCAATTTCTGGAACGACCTAATCGACTAACACGATCTCCTATCACAAAATGGTCTTGTGCCCGAATCTGAGATACTAATTTAGGTTATTGCATTTGGTTGTAGTAGTTCGGCCCATTTATCGACATTGGAAGAGTTTTTAATGATATTGCAGCAATGGTTATCTGACATTACAGTCAGATAATACATAACAGCCTACGCAAATTAGCTCGTTTTCGAGAAGTCAAGCAATCCTGTAAGTAATTTCTTTATTCATATTCTTATGCTGAATGCAGACAATATCATTATATTGCTAATAACAACTAAGATTCTTATAGTTGTAAATATTAAGATAGACGTGCAAAACAAAGATAGTTGTAATGTGAGTATGTATAAGATAAAATAGATTAAAATAAATTATGGGAATAATGCATATTATAAAACGATACTGGGTTTTAAATCATTCAATTTGTGCTAATATATATATGCTTTTATGTAGAAAGTATAAGATTTAAACTGAATCATTATGAAATGCATTGCGAGCTTTTATTAATTTATTTGGCTGACATTTTTCTTCTTGATAATTGTTGTTGAAAATATTGCTGTTTAACATTTCTTTAGCCTCCTCAGTTGGACCAATAAGATCGGAATGCATTCTGGCTTTGGCCGCTTTATTGGTCTTTAAAATTCGAAGTGCATGATATACAACGTTCATTATTGTTGTTTTCTTTTAAGATGGAAAAATATTATCGAGATGGGATTGGTTGCTGTGCCTAAAAGATCGAGCAAATATCTGCAGCATACATTGTTATGTTGTAAATGATAAGTTTGAAGCTGATGTAACTGTTCAGAATGTCCACGAGAAGCATTCCAGAAGACCACAAACATCAACAACCCCAACAAAGCAAGAAGGAGTACTGGAAACGAATCACCAAAGTCAAAAAAATCTGTGCGGCACGCGAGTCATGTGGTAGGTATTCCAAAATCATATAGCTGTATTAAATATAACTTTTCCTTGCCGCATTAACAGGCCAAAGAGTAAAATCTCTTATATGCATGCTTTTTGTCACGTTTCGTTCCTTTCTTCTTTCCTCTATCTCGTTCTCTCGTTGCTTCGCAAAAACCAGCAATATTGCAGGCTGAGTCCGAAACATCGCTGCATAGCGCGCACAGCGTTATAGAAACACCTCTATAGTGTTTACACACACACACACACACACACACACACACGCACCCACACACACACACACACACACACACACACAAACCATTTTTATTTGTGTACATATGTATGTATTATGTATGTATATATATATATATATATATATATATATATGTACACATACATAAATGTTTATACACACACACACACACACACACACACACACACACACACACATATATATATATATGTGTGTATGCATGTATATAACCTCACCTTCATGAACGACTGAATTTTGTAAATCAGGCAAGCTTGGTTAACTCAGGGGTTTATGAAGCTAAAATCAAACGAAGCGATTATGTGACCTTTCATGGTAACTCTGTATGTATGTAGTATACTGTAATTGAGTGTTTGTGTCACAGCAGGCTAATTTTTGTGGGTTCAAAGAAATTTCACTTTCACATAAGCTATGTATATGTACATATATGGATATATATATATATATATATATATATATATATATATATATATATATATATATTCATACTTGCACATATGTTTATGTGTACATACATTTATGATATAGAGACATGGATATATGCATTCTACACATATATGTATGTATACACATATATGCACTTATGCAAACAGACACATATATATCCGTGTGTACAAGGGTTACTTATACTTTCAAAAGCTATAACGCACAATGCACAATTTAGTGTGTGAAACATAGACATAGCGGCAGATGTTATTGGCGATATGTTATAAGTAAGTTGTTTCATGTCTTAATTAGGGTTTAATTACACATTCATTTTACTAGATTTAATTACCCAGCCCAATTTTTACAAGTGTAATTATATCAAAAGACACTTCAGTGGAGTGATGTTACAGCTGCACGAATGTTGAGGGACTTAGGTGATTTTGTGTTTTCCTTTCATTGTACGGGAAAATATCATGAGATATAATTCCATTAAATTTAAACATATTTTACGTTGTAAAAATGGTGGATGAGAATTGTAACTAGAGAAAAAAATTGAGGGTTAATATAAAACGTAATTAAAAAAAGAACAGAAAGAATATACGTATTCTGACCTAGACTTAAAGCACGCGTCTGAAATTTTCGAAAAATTAAAAAATTTCTACAGGAACGTTTTATGGAACCTTGTTGTTTTAGTTACATATCTATGCAACTCCATTTCGGACGCTACATTTCAAATTTATGGGTCGTAATATTTCCCTTAATGCAGCTACTCATTAAAATATTTTGCTACGGTAGATATATGCAGGCTTACATATGTGTGTCCCACCATTAACTTTTATAAAATGAATGATATCTACGCTCTGCATCACATCACAAATCCCACCATTTTGTTTGCTTTCCCACGGATAAATTCTGCATTTTATAGTCTTTTCTACTTAATAAAAGTTATTTATTTCAACGATTAGTAAATTAGGATGTTCCTCACTTTTTCCGTGTGTCTTACATTCCTCATTCAAACCATGCCGCACATGTTATTCTTTTCAATACTCTGTCGAATATGTGTTTAATAGTTCATGCATAAATTACTCTCTCTATCTCATTTTCTCCCCCACCTCTCTCTCTTCTTCTGTATATATATATATATATATATATATATATATATATATATATATATATATATATATATATTTATATAAAGGGCATTATTACAGAAAATAATAACGCCACACAGTGGACTTCTCAAAATAACCACACTTAGTACCTAATGCGAGGAAAAACGTATATGTATATTGTTGTGTCTTGGTTAAATCATTATACCTAGACACAACAATATTTGTTTCAACACACGAATTCACATAAACAGTCTTGCACACCAGATACAAGAACTATATATATATATATATATATATATATATATATATATATATATATATATATATATATATATATATATATATGAGTATGAGTGTGTGTTTTTTTACGCCTAGTAATACACATACATTTAAAGCTTGTACACACTTATCCTTGATTGTGCTTACATCATTCACATTACTGTTAGATTTTGTGATGGTTTATTTTTTTCTTGGTTGAAATATACATATCAGATACTGAATTTGAATTCTCCATGTGTAGTCGCCTCATGCTGCAAAATTATACATATATGCATGTGTCCTATTACCATTACTTGATTAAATCGATTCTCTAACAGCCTTATCTGTCCAATTATAGGACAGTTCTTTACATGCTTTGAAATGATAAAATATATTGCCGCATATGTTTTCCCACTGCCTAATAACGTTGGGGATGATAATGAGGATGATGAGGATGATGATAATCTGATGATGATCATCATCACCATGATTATGATGAGGATGATGATGATGACTACAAAGATGACAAGTAATGTCGGAGGAAAGGAACGTGAATATAAAAAAATCAAAATTGTGTTAATATAGTATATAGAGATATACTGAAGTATATATACAAATATAATATAAAATTTATTCACTTCATGTTCAAATATAATCTCGCAATGGCCGGAAAAACTGTCATAAGCAACATATTGGCATTAATATTAATGAATGTAATTATGATTACGAAGATAATTTTAATTACAATATACTTAACCATTTGTAGAATGTAGGCATCTTATACAAAATATGGCACTTGCTCCTCTGACCAGTTGCGTTGAAAGTTTTTAACTGCCACATAAAAGAACGAAATTCGTCGCCCAAATCGCATCAAAATTGTTTGGCCTGCAATGTTGAGGTCAAATTTATCTAGCAAAGTATTAGATGATAGTAGCAAACATCCTAAATACTATGCATCATCGTACACCAGAATCATTATTTTCTTCAAATATAGGCCGACTTTAGTATTTAATAGGATAGAAACTGAATAATAAGAAACCATCCAAATTAGACGTAATTGTAAGACACTGTGGATGCAACAGTAGATCGGTACTGCCTGAGATCGAATGAGTAAACATTTGTATAAAATAAGTAACCAATAGTTATTATCAGTTTCACACACATACACAGACGCTTACAAACACACAAACACAGACACACACAATCACAGAGACACGCACATGTGCATATACATATCTACATAAACGTGTGTGTGTGTGTGTGTATGTGTGTGTGTGTGTGTGTGAGTGTGTGTGTGAGTGTGTTTGTTTGTTTTGCTTGGAAACAGTTGTGACTATCTATGTTGGGAAATAATGAGGTAATTATGCTATCATTCTTGATGTTGAAGCATATCCATAGGAATTTATGTGAATTACATATCCCGAATTATATTGAATTCAAGAAAAACTTAATAGAGGAAATCTTGAGAGGAGATGATGATGGTGATATGACCAACATACTTGTAGGACCCTACAAAGATATTGATAGAATATCGGGCAATTATGCACCGATAACGAGAAGAACAAAGATTACTTAAAAGGAAAAGACATTTTGTTTCTGAATTCGAAAAAGAGAATCCGTAAACTCTACTCGTGTATTAGGCATCGAAATTTATTGGTTGCTTTTGTTAAATCTACTCCAATTGTTGTCATCAGTAAACGCGTAACAGAGTGGTGTCTGAGTATATCAGATTATTGAAATAATTTTGAAATATTTTCTATTCAGTAACATCGAGTGCTTCCATCGTGTTTCGCTGAAGATTCATTTTTGAGATACTGTTCATTTGCAAAGTCCATTAATTTTATCTTTCTATAAATTCTGTAATATCTTGGCTAGTCATCTCGTTTCACGGCCAGCTGACGGTGTTCGGGATTCCACTACTTTTGATAATTGCGAATTTTTACTTCATCGTAGAAAAAAAACAATGTTTTTGCAATTGTGTTACTGTTAAATGCCTTGATAATTTACTCGTGTTTAGAATGGAAATTATTAATAGTAGTACCTAATATCATTCACTAGTATCCTTAATCACAAGAAACCGGCAGTGATCTGTGCCGGTGAAAATTAATCCATGATAAAACTAAATTTATGGCTGTCAAATATACTTTTTTTCCTGGTCGGATAAATGTTATTTAACGTAATGTTCATTACACCAAGCCTTTTATCTTTTATGTTTCAAGTTACATTAAATGATATAACACGCTGTCTGAATATGATACAAGAAAAGCTGCATATGCGTTCAGATTTATGTTGGACTTCAGTTCGTGTATGGATCAATGCACGATAGCCTGTTTTAGTGTCTAATTAGGATTTGACAAGCGTAAACGCATTAGTACATACAGCATGCGAATTCGTGAAATTCTTTTTCCTTGCGTGATTGTATGATTGGGCTGATAACTGTTACTCAATGCATCACGGATTAAAACGATTTATGATGCGGTCAACAATTGAAAGGAAATAACTATAAATTGTTTAGTTTTAAGCATACATTTGCGAAACAGATGGTTTTACAAATACTACAATCTGTTTGAAACATTCCTGATGTGAAATCGTGTGTTGAAACATATATTGTTTGTTGTATTTTGGTTAGGTCATTTTTTTCTCTTCCTAAATAAACATACATACACAATATATATATATATATATATCGTAGTTGAAAGCTGGTAAATTTCTAGTCCCCTTAAAAAGCGTCTTGATAAAGGCATTATAGTCTTTCCTCTGAGGATTGGCGAAGTCTTGCAGCAACTGTTTGCTCTTGGTTTGTTCTTTGTCTCATCTGTCGCTGACTTACGTTCTTATTGGCAACTCCTGCTGTTTGTCTTTGTCTTGCATCCTTTAAACGTTTTTCTCTTTCCTTTTTCGACTCTTGGCTCTGGCGGATTGCATTTAGTTTCCTCGGAAAATTTTTTGAAAGTTTTACGTAAATATCTTCACAAGAGTGTATGTGTGTGTGACTGTGTGTGCGTGTATGTGTGTGTGTGTGTGTGTATTTGTGTTTATACCGTTATTTCCTACTTGGCATTTCACAACCACTTTTCGTTTATTTAATCACATCATTCCCGTACAATAGCATTTCAGTAAAAACGGAACGATACAAATGCACCAGACAGAAAAAGAAACGATAATTACCGGGGACGAGGATCTGTTCAACAAAAACCCTTCAACAGTGTGCCTCAGCATTCGTAGCAATCCAATGAGTGAAAGTTGCAAAAGCTAAAACAAAGATTCGCGTCGAGTACTCAGTGTTGAAGAGTCAAATTCCAAGGAAACTACGATGAATGCCTGAATATTTCTAACAGAAACTGACGGAGATCCATAAATGCTACACGCCACAAATATTATGTAATCTTACAAGGGAAAATAGAACCATTGGCATAGATGTATGGCCATCTGGTAGAAGCAACCAATCATTCCAAAATTACATACAAACCGTGCGACATTTGACAATGTTTTCCATAATAAACTATGCTTAAAATACGTCAGAAGTGTTACTGCTGAGAAATTATTGATGATGCACCTGCTCGATGAATGTAGTCGTGGCAAGAATGTATGTGCTCATGTTTAAATGTTCATAGTGATGTATAAATATGAGAATATATATCAATACACACATGTGAGAGAAAAAGAGAAAGAGAGGGAGAGAGGGAGGGAGAGAGAGAGAGACGGAAAGAGAGAGAGTTACACAATGAATTCATCACTAACTGCAGTTGATGCTGCTTCTCCCTCTGTTAAAATTTGTTTTTTCCTGATATTTGTTTAAAATAAAATACACTCAGATATGAGCATTAAATATTTCGATGTTCAACTTAGTATTCTGAAGCAACAATCACATGATGTACGCAACATCCCGTTCACCCCTATACTTCTGACCCTAGCATACGAAAATGACTATCCAGCGCTGGCTACTAGTAATTTAGGAAAAACATGCCTCTATGATTCAAATAAACCCAAGAACGGGTCTTTGTAAATTCAGCGAAACTGTTTTCAAACCTGATATCAACAGAAAACAAATTACGCACAAAGTTTTTAGATTCTTACATCCACTGCCTGGATAGTAAATATAATGCAAATTTTCAAACACATGATCAATGCTCAAGGAAGAATATTTTATTTGGAGTCGTATTGCCTGAAGCGGCTAAATAAATATACAACAGACAATATATTAAAGCAGGTTACATATCGCCATCGGTAATAAACTGAAAAATAAACAACACAATAAACGTTACAATAAACGTTATGGAAAAAGAAAACCATCTTAATAGAAAACAAATAAAGTCATGTGACAACTATTGGACTATTAATAAATATGAAAAACAATTCATTTACAAAGAATGAATATAATTAAAACATGATGATTAAAATCAATGAGCGTGCCATTTCAATCACATATAGACTGAGCGGATTTGCATGGTAGCATAGATAAACATGAGGCTTCTCGTCCTCTGTATTGTATTATGAGGCCTGTTTAATCTTTCAGTCATACACCATAGAATCTCACGTGCTTTACCACCGTCTGTCTTTGAAGATTAAGTCAGTATTGATCTTTCAATTTTACCCTCAATCACAAATGCATACGTACGCACTTATACACTCGTACACGCACACACACAGGCACACACACGCACACACACAATATACGCTTTGAAATCAAGCAACTTCGGGTTCATTATAAATATTGTTTGCTTAGATGTTTACTAGCAAAGAAATTTATGATTAGAATAGTGGTTACCGATATATACCTGTACGAAATTCCATCGATCTCAAAAAATAAAGAACAAAACTTTTCCTTGAAGGATTTGAAATCAGAAGCTACTTCATGCAATATTTAGATCGAATATAACTACACTAGATGAAGGGAAAATTATTATAGATTCGGAGAAAATACTCTGTAGGGGGAAATAAAGTAACGGGGAGGATAAATACTGCATTGCGATTTCAATTCACATTATGTGAAACTGAATGCAAATCCAGTAGTGAATAACACGTAAAAGATCTGGGATATTCATTGATATGGACAGGTCTCTTGTCGAGAGTAACAAATCAATTTTATCTATTTGACAATAACAAAACATCGATGTCTGTCGCGCAGAAAAAAAAAAAAAACAGAAAAACGGTTCTGATGTGAACTGTCGCTCTTGGCTATGACCTGCTTTTGGGTATTTTTTTGTTTTTTTACATCAAGAGCATTGAAATTATATTCTCTCACGCTTAACAAACGCGGCCACCCGGCAAACTAACAACACACACACCTCGCGTATAAGTATTCGACTTCTAATTCATATTTGAATGTATTTGAATATGTGTGTGTACATACATACATGCATCACACACACACACACACACACACACACACACACACACACATACACACACACACACACACACACACACACACATACACACACACACACACACACACACACACACATATATATATATATATATATATATACTCTTTTACTTGTTTCAGGCATTTGATTGTGGCCATGCTGGAGCACCGCTTTTAGTCGAGCAAATCGATCCCAGGACTTATTCTATCCGTCCCTTTTGTCATAACGCTAAGTTACGGAGACGTAAACACACCAGCACCGGTTGTCAAGTGATATGGGGGGGGGCATAGACATTCAAACACATACACAGACACAGACACACACACACACACACACATATATATATATATATATATATAGCAGTTTGATGAGAGGTTGGACATAGCGAACACTTGATTATGGAGCGGTTTTCTAAAACAAACAACCATGCCTGGTCCGCTATACACCTTATATTTTTGAATCTGGTCTAACGGACTAATATAATGTAATTTAGATATTTGAATTTGTTTTCCTAATAACAAGATAAAAGAAATGTGATGTCCCTATTGAGTATGTAATGTAATGTTTATTGTTAGTAATTTTGTTTATTGATTGAACTTAAAGTAAAATATTTAGTCCGAATCATTCTGAAAAAAAGATATTTATGTGATATTGAAAAAAGTACATATAAATCAAAGTGGAAATGATCAGTTCGAAAAGCAATATCAAAAAGATTTACATATTGAAGTATATATTTAATGTAGGAAAATTATAATGATCACTGTAGATACAAGCATGGCTGTGTTTCGTGTTCGTGTCCTACAGCGCCACAATTTCCGACTCAAGCGTTAGTGAGTGGATATGGTAGATGGTACGAAAAAGTTTCCCGTCGTACATTGATATACTTACATATACAGACATAAAATGAGACACACGATGAGACACAAGATGAAGATGTGATACTTTAGCAACACATGGAATAAAATTCTAACGATTTCATTATTACGTACAGGACTTTGAGGTCTCGAGAAAAATCAAGTTCTCGTTTCTAAACGACTGGAAAGACTAAGACAAATAGTAGTATACGTATAATTTCCTACAGATTCTAATTGAATACATGACTGTTGGAAAATAACTTCCGTTGCAAGAAATTTAAAGATAACGTTCGTCTGAAACAGAGACTCAAACAAAAAACTTACACTAAATAACAATGTATGACAATGGAAACCATATTACGAAACTAAATTCTGAAACATTCTGCCTCGACTACTTAAATTAGCAGAATAAATAAATATTTGTATACAAAATTATATATATATATATATATATATATATATACCTTTAGTACGGTTGTCGGGCAAAGTAACTATAGGAAAAGAGATGTACTTTGTCATGACGCAAAAATCGATTGCGAAATGAATGAATAAAACACAACTAAACAGTGCACTATCAATAGTTTAAAAAGTGATGTAATATTACTAATAGAAATACTAATATGATACGAAAATATCGGAGGAAGAAGTAACAAAAGACAATTGATTCGCAGTGAGATATAATAGCAGCTATGTTTAAACGTATAACTCTCTTGCTAGAGAGTTACAGGAAATGAGGGAGAGATGGATAGATTATCATTTACATGCAAATCCTATACACTCTTTCCTTCTTTCCTTCTTTCTTACTTTCTTTCTTTCCCGATTTCGCTCTCATCGCTATCGAGAGATTTCTACGTTTAATCGCAGTTAATATTTTATATCTGTCATATACTGTATATATATATATATATATATATATATATATATATATATATATATATATATATATATATATATATATAGTTCCATTTTTATATTGACATATATATATATGCATGTATATATACATATATATATATATGTATACACACACACATAATTGTATATATATATATATATATTTATTTATGTATGTATATATCATTCTACACTAAATTTCCTGTAAGAGATATTGGAATTGCTTGCATAAGATGTATTGATAGATAGAAAAATAAATCAAAAGAACGCTCTATATTTGTCTGTGATAGAATAGAAAAAAAATGTCATTAAACGGCATCAGTCTTTTATAAAACCTTTAGAAGTTATTCATGGATATAAAGTTAGATACATAATGCAAATATATTAGTGAAACGTCAAAAAGTTATTCATGGAAAGAAATGAAATTATTTTTTTGCTATTAAAATGCCTTAGCAAGATATTGAAATAGGGTTTTAAAGAAATTGTGTTATTTTTTCTCATTAAACAAGTAA
>NC_142942.1:54948106-54958106 GCF_046866305.1 Octopus bimaculoides
ATATATATGTAGCAAGACGGCGGTGCATCAGCATGGCCGCAGCTTTCAGCTGAAATTATAGAAAATAAAAATATTCACACGCTCATATATGACCTACGTTGGACCCCTTATTCACATAAACACTGAGCCTGGAGCTTAACTATGGTCTATCCATAGTACTTACTCAGCATTACCTGAAATCTCTGGGTCTAATTGACAAACAAACAAAACACGCGAGCTGAACGAGAGTTACGTACGTACAAGATCATTATTTGCCTTTGATGGGACTGTGAAGGGATAATCTACTTCAAAATGACTGAAAACAACCACAAAGTCAATGTAGTGATTTACATTCAGCAAATGAACCGTTTCAACATTACAATACAACTGAAACTACATGACAAGTGTCCCGAAGTATTTATTGAACACGACAACGTTCTAGACTACGTCACTGATTTGAGAAGTTCTATCGACCCAAACGTATTCTGCTTGTAGAGGGCCTTCAGATTACTGACTTTGGTTGTCGCTCTCCAATAGTCTCCAAGGCGTTTCGTCCAAGAACATTATGAAGATAGGGTTGCTTAACGAATAATTAGAGACCGTACCCGGTAATGTCTACAGTCAAATCACTACAAAGCTAGCGGTAGTGTTAACTAAACGTTGTGAAAAATGAAGTAGAATATATTATTGACTTATTCTTTAAAACTGTTCAAAAATTAGATTAAAACATAATGGAGAGTCGAGCGAATTTTTCTGACACCCAAATAGGAATATATTTCGGTCTTTCCCTCATCCCTACCCTCTCTGTGTTTCTTTGCCCGTTTTGTGTGTCTGTGTGTGTATATACGTGAGTGTGGGTGAGTGGGTGTTTGTATGTGTGTATGTGTGTGAGAGTATGAGAGTACAACCACTATTTTTATATTTGTGTGACAGCTGGATCTATTACAATATATAAGTATGTACGAATATTTATTTGGAACGTTGTTGTTCAGTACGCATTTATGATAGAAATATTATTTTTATAACTATAATTTTCTTCCCAAAGTGGAAGGCGTGTTTCATTTTATACAATTTTAATAAATATGCAAAACTACCTTTCATCATAAATCATGTGTTGCGTCAAAGTGAGGATAGATATAGAAAAAGGGGAGGATTTCCATTGTATGCATAAAAAGAACATCTATGTATTATGTCATGGATGTATTCATTTTTATACAACTGTCTGGAAACACATTTACACCTAGTAATCTATCTATCTCTCTGTATATCTATGTATGTATGTATCTATCTTTCTGTTTGTCTGTCACCCGCTCTATCCATATATATATATATATATATATATATATATATATATATATATATATATATATATATATATATATTAAAGGTAAAAGGACAACAAAAACCAAGGCAGAACGAATATCTCAAGTCATTTTGAATAGTTAATTAGAGTAAGGTGAATTTGTAGTAATAAATCAATTAATTATTTAATTAATGGATGCCTTACAGCTGGATCTGGGATATCCTAAGTGATAGTTTAGCATCTTCATACAATGGGTATTCCATCATCATGGAAAAAGTGAGTATATATGGAATTTCTAGACAGAGAGTTCACAGTTTATAAAGGAATGAATCGATAAAATAGTAGATAGAAGAATAAAGAGTATATAGTAGAATCCAGATAGAAGAATGCCTCCTGTTACGTTCTTGTTCCATTTTTTTTCTTTTTATATATACATATAGCGGCGTACGTATACGTTTGGTCTCTTATATGTAAATACATATATATTTATCTATATTCTGAACGACTCTCTTATTCTTTCGTCCCCTCCCAGCGGTAGAAGCTGTGCAAAAGTAATAAGAATCATAACAATAAATATACCATATAGTTGATGTTGCATGCCCGCTTGACCCACGAATGGTCAACAAGCAAGATAAAAAGATAGATATGGCCCCATTAAGTACGAAATAGCCCGGCTGTGGAAAATGAAGAAGTTTAAGATAGTGCCAATTACTGTTGGGACCTTGTAATAGCCCGCCTGTGGAAAATGAAGAAGTTTAAGATAGTGCCAATTACTGTTGGGACCTTGTGAACAGTATCAGAAGTCATCATAAGGAATATAAAGGAAATAGGAATAGCGTGCCCAAGAGAACTGTTACAAAAAGTTTGCCTCATTGGCACGGTCACAATATTCAGTAAATTGTTAGATAGCTGAAAAGAACGAATAGCATGGTACCGTAGGCTACAGGTAGTATGCCCGCTAAGCATGCAAGACTCCAGGAGCTCCAACAGAACCTGTGATAATAATAATAATTCATATATAAATGTATATATATATATATATATATATATATATATATATATATATATATATATATATATATATAAATGTATTGTTATGTATTGTTTTATGTAGTGTTATATATGTTTATGTATTGTTTTATATATATATATATATATTGTTATATATATATATAAATGTAGTGTAAGAATCATACACAGACAGATTTGCTCACTGTTACGGTAATGCTCGCATAGACGCTCACACAAACTCTTATATCCGTGTGAGTTTGTGTATTTACGTATGGATTCCACTTCGAATTTCTACAATTGTCTTTGTGCATATTTTATTTTATTTCTGTTTTCTTGGGTGTATGCTTGTGTATATTCTTGTGTATATGCTCACACTGCATTAGTTTTCTACTTAATCTGAACAAGAATGTAAAACTATTTTATATTGCTTTGCAATCTCGTTATTTGCATTGTGATACATATCCTAACATTTTTGTAATCTTGTGATATTATGCCGCAGTACACCATTCAGCTCATCATTATGTTATTTTACATTTTCTGTCTCTCTTCTATGTATTCTTTTGATTGCCAATACTAACTGAATAAAGTAGACTGAGATGGAATATTTTCCATCCATTTTCTTATTTCCTGAGTAGGTAATATCATTCTTATATTATTTTGTCTCCAATAAACAACATTGAGGTTATATCCGTCTTCTTATTATTAATACGAGACAAGGTCAATATATTCAGACTTAAGCACGAATGGTATCTATATCTCGAACTATAAATGATTTTCTTTTTTTGGAGAAATATTTATGTCTGCGAAATATTCCTGAAATTTAATGGCATAATTTCAAAATATCCATTTCTTTTTAAAGAAAGCAAAAATGACTTCGAGTCTTACTATAAATTATGTAATTAAATTTTTTAGTTTATTAGCTGGAATTATTTAATGAAGTGTTATTACTGAGATATTGGCTAAAAAAGGACATATTAAACTCACGCAACAAAGTTCATATACACATATGTATATGTGCAAACAAACACCTCTACCTAAATATATGACATACATACATAATACATACATTAATACATACATACATATAGACAACTCCGAATGACCAGTCCTTGTTTTTTCCTTCCCTGTTTGTATCGTCTAACTGTCCGGAATTTTGGTTGCCGCCTGTTACATTCTTGTTCTACTTTTTGCTTTTAAATATACATATATAGCGGCGTACGTACACTTTTGGTCTCTTATATGTAAGTACATATATATTTATCTTAGACTTACTTCGTATATAAACTGGGGAAGATCTATTTATGTATACAGTGTAATTTATCAATTTTATGTGATTTAAATAAGTCTACCCCGAAATAGCAGTGTCCAGTATTCTTATTTCTCTCAGAATCGGTGTATTTGAATGCATGGTATATGCTAATCAGATTGTTATTTCATTATTTTCATCAAAGACAATAAATTCTACATCATAGTACCAACATCAATTTATATCCTCGAAATAAAAGTGATTGATAAAAAAGTAATGTAATACAGTATCATTTGTTATCTCAACAAAGATCTTGCCAAAATGTTTCTGGTAACGATGGAGGATACCCACACCAATATACACCCCAGTCAACTTGAGCTGGCGATCAAACGTAGTTTTGAATCAGTAAAATCAAAAGATTTGAATAATTTGGATTAAATGTTGATAAATGATTGTAAGTAGATACTGAAGTCCCTGACGCCTTCATAAGACTCTGACATATTAATTGTGATGGATTTTAGATTTGGCACACAAATTTACATGCGAATAAATGATAAGATAATTAGAAATATAGTTAAATGTATAAAACTGGTAGACTGGTCCGGAGATCTGATTATACCATCAAGTGATAGTTTATGGTTAGTGCCATAGATCTAGCGATAATAATAGGATGTAATATAAGGTAAAACTTTTTTTAATAATCCTGCTGTATATAGTAAGGGGAATTTTTTTACACAGATATATGACTGGCCACATAGTTGCTACTCGTAGTAAACAAAACGAATAAAGCTGCATCAATTTTCAGGAATGTCACTGAATTAAGACTGGACTAAACTCATTGAGAGGTCTATTGAATACTTCATATCAGCCAAACGCGACCAAACTATAATTGATTCGAAGAACGTTTTCGTAAACTACTTTTGCTTTTCAATATCGCCGTGTCCTTGGGAAAATACGATGGTTGTTACTTTCTCTAACTGCTCTTATTTACACCCCACCCGAAATTATGATTATTCTCTCGAGTAGAACTTGTGATACCCATATAATTAGTTTCTAGTCTTCTCAGGCTATCAGTAGAGAAACAAAGTCATTCTTCTCTCCAGCGACAGTTTGTAGCATGCAGATATTTATTCTGAAGTGGCTGATGAGGTTTCGATAATTTATTTGAATATATGCACGTTGATAGCGGGGATAATTCATTGATTTCCCATATAGTAAAGAGCCAGCGATGTTCGGATACTTCTAATGAAGAAGGGACCTCTTTCATTGTGGGTGAATTTAGAAAGATTTGGAAGAGTTCTGTTTCAGCTCAACTTTTTCATCCTCGGATCGGAAACGATTGTAAAACGTGGTGTGGTCATTTGCTTTTACATTCAGTCTAAACTTGTGTGACTATTGAAAAGTTATACAGTATAATATAATGCAAGTAATACTAAAATGGCGTACATGGCAACACACAAACACACACGTGTGTGCGTGCGTATGTGTATATATATATATATATATATATATATATATATATATATATATATATATATTTACACGTACATGTGTGTATGTGTGCTTGTGTTTGTGTGCATATAAGAGACTTTACATATATCATTCTGCAAGTGTTAACTTCTCTATAATTAATGCCTATTTTCTTTAGAACTTCTCTATCGTTTGAAGTACATTCATTTCAAAAGTTTTATTTCTAAGATATTATTCTTTGAGAAATACAATATTTATTATTGGAACATTTTATTTCATGTATACAAGCGGTTTATTTCAAGTATTCCCCTTGCTTCTCTGTGCTGATAGATAACTACTTCAGTCTTTCGTTTCTGCTGTGCTATGGAGTTTTGATTAAGAGTTCGAAAGAATATATTTGACTGTTTTGGCTAACTATAAAAATGCATGCCTATCAATTTTCATGACTTGCCATTGGTTTCATTTGCTAACGATATTTTATGTGATATTTTTGATAAGAGTAGAAGGCATATTCCAATGTGTTTTCTACAGCCTGGATTCTTCCTCGAGTGTGGGTGTAATGATAGAATACGAATGACAGACATCATGATATAGTAAGCTAATTATTACATGTAGGAAAAGCTATATCAAAGAAACTACACTAGTTTAACACAGTTACTAAGATATCAACTGATGCATGTCTGAATATTAGCGGATATAATAAATTATACCCGACACGATTATCTGAAGAAAATATATCTATATTTACGCTGGATGAGTTACTCATTACTTACCGAATATATATGACTTAGTCTAGACTATATTCAGAAGTATCAATGTCCTATAATTAATTCTTTTACAAATATTATGTTTCCTTTCTGAATATTACAGTACTTATACACATCGGGTTATATAACCGTGTGGTTGTTCGGTAAGAAATTGTCGAACTCTATTACGTTGTCTAGCGACACACACACACACGCAGACATTTGTGAGATAATAAAACCAATGGTTTATACTTTGTAGCCTACTGGTAAAACACGGTCACTTTCATCGTGTTCGTTGTGTATATTTAGCTTGTTAAGAAACATATTAGCAACACTGGCAGCATTAATGGTGATAGGTAATATTTATCTAAACTTGGATGTCCTATTAGAACAAATTTTACAACGGTAATTGCCATGTGAGAAACTGTCATGTTGTGTGAGTGTGTGTGTGTATATATATATATATATATATATATATATATATATATATATATATATATATATATATAAATATATATATATATATATACATATATATATATATATATATATATATATATATATATATGTGTGTGTGAGTGTGTGTGTGTGTATACATATGTTTATGTATTTATGTTGCGACCTTTATACTATTGCAAGAATTTGAAGAATCGATCTTTCTGCGAAAAGTGAGTGATACCACTACATGCACCTAGAAGCGTACAGAATTATATTTACACACACACACAAGTCAAACACACAAACACTCGCACATAAACATATATATGCATAGAAATATTAGTATTTATCAATTTCACTGTCTTTCTAAGCATCTGTAGGCATCATGGAATGATATTTGAATACTTCTGCGTTGCTGTTTTAAATTAATATCTGTAAAGGCGAGTCATTTACTCCAAAAAATATTTTATTTGTATCTAATCTCTGTGTTTGATTGCGTGTAGTCTTCATGGCAGTCATTTTCTTCCAGAAAAAAAGTGGGTCATTAGGTTAAAAACCTTAGCTAAATAATTATGTAAATTTGTTTTTAACACCGATTGATAATTTTCTTTCCAAATTTAAAAAAAACAATAATTCCAGGCTTATGACATCGTGTGAAATAAATTATAACAAACTGGATAAAATTGAATTTAGTCAGTCTCATTAAAAGTATTCTTTCGGGCAAACTTTTACTAGATTATGTATAAATATTTTGAAGTACAGATGGACCACAGAATACGCTGCGGCTCACATCAGGTTCCTTAACTATGAATAGGCATTAAAAAATTCAAACTAGAGAAGACCACGCTTATTCTGTATATGATTAAGAAACTTTACTTTTGACGTCATATCCTTTTATTATTTTACTCTTTTAATTTTTTATTTGTTTCAGTCATTTGACTGCGGCCATGCTGGAGTACTGCCTTTAGTCGAACAAATCAACCCCAGGATTTATTCTTTGTAAGCCTAGTACGTATTCTATCGGTCACTTTTGCTGAACTGCTAAGTTATGAGGACGTAAACATATCAACATCTGTTGTGAAGCGATGGGGTGGGGTGGTGTTCAAACACAGACACACTAGCATATACATATATATATACATACGACGGGCTTCTTTCAGTTTTCGTCTACCAAATCCACTCACAAGGCTTTGGTCAGCACGAGGCTATAGTAAAAAAAACCCAAGTTGCCACACAGTGGGACTGAACCCGGGACCATGTGGTTGGTAAGCAAGCTACTTACCACAATCCAGTCCTGCCCATATTTAGCTATTTTAACTTTGTAGCTTCACAATCGACCGCTAGTGTTTTACCAACTTCCATTCCATTAAATACTCTTAAGACTGTCATACATTAATGCAAGTACCACCTCAAATACTTTCACTCACTATGTATTCAAAGGATTATAAAATACTTAATACCAAATTAATTTCTTAACTTCCCAGAAATTCATGAAATTTACTTGACGAAGGCAGTGTGAAAGTTCGTTGGATCGTTTCATTTGTTGTAACTTAGACTTAATTTACCTATCAGTGTCCATAGATCCTCTTTAGCGAAGACTAATATATAGAAAATATTCTGAATGCGTCTTTGGTGTCTTTTACTCTCTTAATGTTCTAGTTCTTGCAAAAATGTCCTAAGCATTAAGTATCTTCTCTTGCGAAAACATAAATAATCTAATCATCTAGTTAATTACTACTTGAATGAAACACATCTGATGCACCGAAAATAATATTACCTATCGGAAGAATGAAATTGGAAAGTAGCGCAGCGTAGTTCTATCTAATACATGTAATATTTCAGAGACGAAAAATACAGTTAGAAAATATCTGTAAACGAATATTTATCAACTGCCATGTTTAGAGTAGAATTTTCCCAAATAAATTGATCCATGGAATCAGAGAAAGCAAACTAATTCTATTGTTGAATGCATATCCTTTGATGCTAAGGATTTTAGTTGAAGACAGTAGCATTAGTGCATGTTATTGTGAAAACTAGATCTTGATGTAAAGAAAGGGCTTTGAAGTTGCTTTACATATAACCTGAAAAGGCGATAATCAATTGCTTGTGAGCACGTTATCATATATATATATATATATATATATACACACATACATATATACGCTTGTATATATGTATATATATATATATATATATATATATACACACATACATATATACGCTTTTATATATGTATATATATATATATATATATATATATATATATATATATATATATATATATATATATATATATGTTCATGCGCATATATATATATGTATGTTTGTGTGCGCGCATGCGTATGAATATGTATATACGCATATACGTATGCACGTATAGAGAATAGAGTGGAATTTGATAATGCTAAATCATTGATGAAATAGATCACATACGATAATTAGCATTATAGCCGCAAGAAAATAGCATTGTTATGAGATAATAGCTGATCCACAGATCTGCATTTAAGGATGTCTTAAAGGCGCTTATCTATTATGCACAAATATATTGTTAGAATGAAATACTTGTATAAGCATGGATTATATTCGGAATTTGAGGCATGCAAAGAAACATCGCTAATGAATTGTTTGACACAATAGATTCAATTTTAGTAGAACCACGTGACTTGTGGAGCTTAAGAAATATTTCGCGCATGAATGCTACAAAAATAACAATTGTAAGCTGACATAGAAATCAGTCATAGATATATAGTCCTGAAGTACATTTATTTTTTCATAAAAGAGAAAACGTTGCTTGAAGTCTGATTTATATTATAATGTACGTACATTCACTCACGTACACATCTCACACACACAAACACACACACACACAAACACGCAAACACACAAACATGCAAACATAGATACTTACATACACGCATACGTAAGTACGTAAGTACCACCTACCGACATACCCACTACCGCCTACCTACCTACCTCCCTACATACATACATACATACATACATACATATATGCATACATACATACGTGCGTACATAAATATATGCTGGGCATTAGGGTTAAATATGACGGTTTTTATTCCTTTTTTACAGGGATGCTTGATGTATAGGTCAACAGTGAACGGCGTTGGAGAGCATAAGCGTCGCTGAGAAGACGTCAGCTGATATGCAGGACCGGGACATAATTATTGGCACAGGATATAAAAATGCCGACATCGTCACTTCTGCTGAAAGACATGACATGGAGAGCTGCAATTGAGACCACGATACCTTGGGCATCATGGGTGGGGGGCACAGCAGATGTTCTAATTGAGTGCACACTTCGAAATTCATCCAGCAACTACAGGAAGAGTGTTTTAGGCTCATTGCAGATAGCCATGTGAAGCGGCTGGAAACTGTGGTCAAATCCCGGCTTGAAAACCATGTGTAGCAGCAAGATTCGGTTCCTTACCATGACTCCAGGAAGAGTCGTTGTCAGAATATGTCTAGGACATACAAGCCACAATTTCTGGTCTACTAACCACCTCCTAGTGAAATCCCGTGGATTAATATGTATGAGACGTGGCTTAGAAAGATACCAACCGCTCTACATAAAGTACCAATCCCGAGCTGGTGGCCAATTCCAAGAAGGTTTCCGAAAATGGCAAAGAAAATATGGATGTTTTGTGTTATAAGCAAAGTAGGGATAACCGAACAATATACGAATCATATTATAGCTGCGTTTGAGGATCAATCCGTATATCTGTATAAGTGTACGTGTGTGTTGATGTTTGTGTGTTTATATGTGTATGTCCGCCCTATAGCTAGCTA
>NC_142942.1:54963106-54995606 GCF_046866305.1 Octopus bimaculoides
CTTCGTATGGGTTTCAAAAGAGTAGATATGTAAATTCTACATAATGTCTTCACGGAATTTAATATCCATAGAAAAATAAAAATAAAATTACACACTATTGTCTCTTGTGTTTCTTTAACAGAAAAAAAGAAAATTACATTAAAATTGATGAGATATAAAGGAAAAAATAATAGTTAAAGAAAGAATTTTTTTAGTTTCAAATATCAATGTTTTCTTTTGATTAAAAAAACCGCCGCTTACTGAATTATTGAAATTAATTAACATGTCTAGCTCTGTGCCCGAACTTAAACTTTTAAATACTCTATCGAATGCAAAAGTTTATAACAGAAAAAGAAATCAGACGGAAATAACAAAATTTATATTTTTCACACTGAAATTGGTAATAAACTGCAACAATTATAATTGGTATTGACTTCATTACAGTAGCATGCGCGCACACGCATACACAAGAAAATGATGGGTGTGTGTGTGTGTGTTTTACTAAGAGGTATAATAATGCTAAAATATCTATACTAAAGTTACCCGATTTAAAATAAAGATAAACTTTTAAATGTTACGACTTTCAGTTTTCCATTATTTTGACATATGAAGAAATTTGCTGTATTGGCAGAAGGATTATAGCTTCCGACAAAATACCTTGTAGTATTTGTTCCGCCATTCTACTTTCTGATTTCAAAACCTACCGACAAAATATGTGTTTGGACGCTGCGCAGCTAATAATATAATATATATAGTTCGGTCCTCTTGTGTGGATCCAATGCTGGATCTGGTGCATTAGTATAACTGCACTGGCATTTCTAGTGCCAGCTGAACCTTCTGCTTTCCATCACTCGGGAATATGGCCCTAAGATACTCCATCTGAGTTATATTCCACTGACATGCTAAGTGCACTAAGAAGACTTCCTTGAGCGGACTCATGTTTCAGTCTTCGCAACACTCATTCTCTACCTGTCTTACACAATTCGGCAAAGAACTCATTCAGCGTATGCTGCTGGATATCATCTTCTGGTGAATCAAGAAGCACCTTGTCGTCTGCAAATATGAAACAAACCAATGTGGCATCCAACGACTGTGATACGACTTCTATAACAATTGCGCACGTCGACCCAGTTCACAGAAAAATACGAAAAGGATACGGGGCAATACGCACTCCTGCCGATGTCCGACCTTCACTTTGAAAGCTTTCATTTAATCAAACACAAAAGTCGGGGCATTCGTATAGGGACTTTACGATATTTCTAGTTCAATTTTTGCTTTGTAAAACTAATTTCATCTCTACACCCCATTATTGAAACAAATTTGGAAAGGTAGAAGGTAAATGAATTTATTTTTGTATTCATTGGAGAAAAAAAAATTTACAGTGGTTTCGCCTATTTATATAATATCTCCAAATATTATGACAAGTGAATATTCACATAGTTGCTTGAACTAGTAAAAATTAGCAAATGTGTATCCCTCAAATAATACGTTATTGTATTAAAAAGGAATGCAAACATTAAATAACGTGTACCGAGATGAATTATACATGAAAAACGAACGCAAAATAAAACAAGACGATTTTGTTATAAACAGATCGATGTTACACATCGTTCATTTCCGTCCAAGAATTCCCTGAAGCGAAACTATAACAGAAACTTATTTTCTTTACGTTGCACAGGAAATATCTTAGATCAAACATGTAAAATATCTCATACATTGTGTCCTGCACTCAAAACAACCGAGCTTCACACGAAAGATAAAATCGTATTAGTTGTGGCAAGATTTATTAAGTTTTATGAAAATAATATTTGTTTTCGTCTTATACCGTTTTGATAATCGGATGGAAATGTCTAATTTCAATTTCATTAATTTCAGTTATACCATATAAGGTAATCGTCTTTCTCTTACTGAGTGTGAGCCTAGTTTTTACATACACACCTAAAATTTATAAGTGTTTTTTTTTTTTCAAATAATAAACAGGGCAGTCAATAGTTTAGTATTTTCGTATTAATCAAAGGACGTCAGATACTCCATCATCCATCTTTATGTTGTATTGTGATGCACTCATTGATGGGAAATTGTTTCTATCGAAAATCGAAAAATAGAAATTGAGATCAGAGAACATTTAAAAATAATGATATTGATTGATCCGATTAGCAAACAGTAAATGAGAGCGTACAATTAGTCAATGAATTGAAACACGTGGTTGCTATATTTATAAAATTAACATTGTGGGGGAGAGAAAAATTCTAGGCCTCACTCAGGTGAAATGTAAACTGAACTGATGTAAACAAAATACTTTGGTATTCTGTCCTTTTCCAAGTAACTTCCAAGTGGGGCAACTGCACCGAAATAGCTTTAATTAATGATTTGCAATATGATCACCGATGGTTTAAATTTGATATTTGTTTCAAGTTATGAATTAAAATGACCTAATTAAATGTTGTAAAAATGATATAATTATATAGTGGGTCATTATTAGGCAACGCCCCTGATACGGATTTGATACATGCACTCATTTGGCACATGTTTTGTGAATCGAATCCAAAGAAAAAGAAAAAAAAAAGACCGAAACTGACGTTGTTTGTTTTTTTAGCTCAAAATATAAATTCTCTCTCAATTTTACTGCCATTCGTTTTCCATACCTACGGTATAGAAGTATTACAAACAAAATAGACGGAAATAACATCGATAAAATCCCATTGTTTATAGAGTATCTCAATGTGTGCTGATATAGAGCTACTCATGAGCATCATCACCATAGCAATATTAGAACCGAGATTTTATAGACTGAATTGGTTCAGTACAAAACGTGCCGTATTTGTTCTTATAGGAAAGAGAGCAAAATCTGTATTGTGAAATTGAGGTCTCTATTACGCTACGTAATGCACAGAACATTTAATTAGACATATGAGTATAATAATATAGTATTCTCTTGTTTGAATGGCATGGCATAAAGATGGTTTTTAAATTTTGTACGAATATCATTGGAATAAAAATAAACTAAATCTAAAGTAGCGGAACGACTTTTGCTATGTAATATCAATTCTCAACACTGCGTTTCTATTATGGAGGTTTTGCCCTTTTCCTTCAGTTCACATGGTAGATGGATTACCTGTCAAAAACTTTAATACTAATTACATAATTAAATATGACATTTTCCCATTCACACAAAGGATAATTTTTATCCTTCCAATACATCTATTAAGCATTGAAGCAATTAAAATATACATACTGAAGCTCACGTACTTAGTTGGAGAGAGAGAGAGAGAGAGAGTGAGAGTGTGTGTGGGGAGCAAAACACAGTTAGAGAAAGGAACATAATTTGAGACTAATTCTAATTAAAGAGTTATATTCAGTAAAGAAATTTGAATCGCAGACCACGATTCGAAAATGTGATACCATATTGTGGATTGTTATATATTACATAACATTTTGTGCATCATAAATATATTTGTCTGTGACAATATATATCGCCTATGAGTAAATATAACTAGAGGAAATATTTTCATTTAATTTGATGTAAATAAAATTAACTTTTAAATGCAAAACGAATAATATCAACCGAAAATTGAGATCCCCCAATGATATTTTTGCCTAAACCAATTATAGAAACACATTCATCAAATTCTCTAATTTATAGTGACACGACTGATATGAATTTTTATAGAGACACTGCAGTTAATCTTGATTTAAAATTTCTTCTTTAATCTATCTATCTCTTCCTCTGTCTTTATACATTTATACACATATACAAACATGCTGTTTATAAACATACCCACGCGCACGCATTTAAGCATATATATATATATATATATATATATATATATATATATATATATATAGGCCTTGTATTATATGTGTGTTCGTGCGTTTGTATTTCAATAAATGATGTCATGTATGTATGAAATATGTACATAATATAACAGATATACATCATGTAATTTGGAACAAAACAAAACTGCTTGCTTCATAATATACACAACAAATTATAGCGGTATATATCAAACTGCAGTCAGTATTTCGTGACATAAAAATTATATAAATTTTCCTTTATATTCTTGGTGTCAGGAATAGGTTCATAGAAAGAGTAGAGTCGAAATCCAACTGAGATAATTAACTATTTAGACACATTTTATACTTGCACAGATACACGCTCGCACACATATACACACAACTTTTGCACAAACATGCAAATGTGTATGTATGTGCGCTCAAAATTAATTTATTGCTAAACCAAATCGGTGATCCCGTTAAACATCACATTCTGACGACTTCATTTGGTGGAATCAATTTTCCGGTTATTTGTTCCAAGCAATCTTACGATTAGACTCAGAGTCACTTAACTTACCTTCAGAAATGATAATCCTCTATTGGCTAAAACATTAAATAAACACGCATAGACACGTTAACAGAATGCTACCGACACACCAATATATTTAAACGCAGAAGCAGACACACATATATCATTAGATTCTTATATGTCTTTTACTGTTCGCAGGCCAACGTCCATGCAAGGCTGCCGCCAATAAGCAGTGTAGTCGATCATATCTCATGTCGGTCTCAATTCATAACTTTGCTACGCTTTTATCGACCTCTTTTGTCAAGCAGTCTGATTACAGAATATAAAAATAAAATACATGCACAGCACTAGACTTTTTAGGCAGTAACCATAAAGAGAGTGGTGGTTCCAGATATATGAACAAACGCTTACATACACATATACGCACATTACATGCGATCGTACGTGTGTGTAGCTAAATACAGATTTAGTTATAATTAAATGTCTCCTGTGTATGTGTGTGTGTGTGTGTGTGTGTGTGATTTGCGAGGGTGTGACTGTGTGTATTCGCATTTGCCCTCAGTGTAAATGATAGATTTGTAGAAAAGATTTCTATTGTATCGCACGTTCGACGTATAATATAACGGGATGATAATGACGCCCTCACAAATCATTCTACTCGTGATACTGCTAATAACCCTCGAAAATACGCAACTCTCGGCTTTATTCTGATGAAGGATCTCTGCGTATGTCCATTTACATTGTGGCACAGTCTATTACGAGCCAACCAATAGGGGTGTTCTACTTCGACACAACAATTTCATGTATTAATAAGATAAGAAAAGAAAAAAAAAATATACATCAAACCTATTTGCATCATTGGAAATGATCGTCACATTTAACGCGGATTTTGTCATGAAAATAAAAGCTAAATATTCCAGGCGTCACCATTCTTTTCTCAGCTCGAATGTTTTTAGTAACAGATTTTTCAATATTTTAAAGACGAGTTTTGTTACTAAGCGGTTTGCACAGAAACTTTGTTTTGGATGAAATAAATTATAGTAGAGAGAACATAAATCTGTATCCCGAAATATGTAGCTCGAAGTGTATGATAGTGTGGCACGTGTTGCGCAAAAGAACTCATGCAATGGAAAAAGAGCTTCTAACCGTCCAAGGAATTGATTATGAGATCCATTATCGACCAATTTTTCTTTGACGGTTTTTCTCTAATAATGCCATCTAAGCCGAACCTAGTCATAAACTACAATGAAAAAATAAAGTAATGAGACTGCAATTTCATGCTAAACACATCCTCAAACCACGCTTGAGATATCTGAACAGCTTTCCACCAGCTTTTCAGCAAAATCTATGGACTACAAATTCCTATGTAGTACGCATCTGGAAATCATGCAAGGTAAAATCCACCTGATGTACGTTTTCTTAGAAATACTCAAACCCTTCGTCATTTGCCTGGTTCTTGTTTTGGGCTTACTGGAAATTTACACAACCGTCTGTGCAGACTAATTCTGTGAGGTTGAATCTGGTGGGAATTATTGAGTTTGAATCATAACGTAACGCTGTGCGTTAGATATCAAAATGTATTTAACAGAATATCAAAATATTCTGCATATATGTTTAATATAAATAACAATACAGATGATAAATTCAAAATACCAGGTGATAATATATGGTTGAAAACGAAACTTCACGTATGTTGAAAACATCCACATAGCATCAAACGAATACATCGTCAATAATGTGATAGTAGCCTTAATCAAGTGATTGAGGATGTTAATGCCATTTACAATGAGAAGGAAATGTCGAAATCATGTTCTTTCCCTGTTAACATTAGTAGTTTATAAATTAATTCGATTCTTGAGAAAATGTGTGAAATTGAGGTGAAAATATCCTAAAACCTGTTATCGGATTAAACGGCAGCATTCCTTACAACTCAACGATACTCTAGAACATTACGCCCTATCGATTATGATATTAAAATATCTTCATAACACTTCGGTTTCATATCAAAAGAATGCCATCCAAGAGAGGAAGAAAACATTTTGAAGAAAGAACAAGCAAAATGAAAAATAACAATAATAATAGCTCACGAATTATCTCTGCTGCTTAAAAGAGGTGAAATAAAAAGAAATGGTTTGTGTTTCAGATAACCAAACTGGCATAAACACGTAGTAAGTGATGAATCATAAATTTCTATAGTGTTTTTAGAATTTACATTAAAGGAAGATCTCATATATTTAAGTTTCTACACTACAGAGAGTAGACATTATAGCATTAATTAAATCAAGTACCAACAATTGGAATGTAGGGAGACAAATAAGGGTACGATAAATCGTGTGAGAGGTATGCTGTAAGAACAGTCATTTAAGAGCTGCATCACTGATTATGATAATGTCCAATGCATACGATAGAAAATAAATATATGAAACGCCCATTTCTGTATGCATAGACTTCACGCATGCATGAACTCACATGTGTATGTCTATGTGTATATGAATATATATGAATTTATGTTTGTCTGTGTCTTTCTTTATTTCTTGCTTTATATGTGTGTGTATGTATATATATATAAATACTCACACACGCACATATAAATACATGTATGTATATAAATATATATATATATATATATATATATATATATGTTTAAACTCAGTTGGATTATGATATTATATCCGATATCATGAATCTTATATATAAATGGCAATTTCTGTCTATTAGAACTTTACCAACACAATGAAATAATAACACTATATATAATGTCTTCCACTATTCCTTAACGCTTGCCCCCCACCTCACAACTTTCACCTCAAAATCGACGTACCAGTGATGTTTTAAGAAACCTAGACTCACCCAAGCTTTGAAGTGGCACACTTAAAATCAACAAGATGATGTCAAAAGTTTACAGGCGACCATTCTCACTGGCAAAAGAAGCGGTGAGGTCGGCTTCATACCACGAATTCCGCTGATCCCTTCTGACAAACTATTTCAGTTCAAGCGATTGCAATTTCCTCTGAAACTAAAGTTTGCAATGACCATAAACAAGGTTGATGGACTGTCACTGTTGGTGGGTTGGCCTAAACCTTGTAGAACCCGCTTCTTCCCAACAGTTTCTACGATGCTCAAGACACGGCAATCCAAATAATTTGCTTATGCTCCAGAGGACAAGCCCCAAAATGTAGTATATGACGAGGCTTTACAAAATACTTAACAATCAACTATCAATCAATTATTTCAGAGTTGTACACTGTCAATCCTCTTATCGTTCCAACCGTCCTCCAATTCAACTTTGATATTGCCTTACCATAACTATTAATCACGTGATAGGACATAAAACAGTGTAATGAGAACAGGAAAGGAAACGGCTTCCGCTTTTCTGGGTTTTCGAGTAATTCAGTTAGTTATATAATAATCACTCTTACATCTGAAGTGCCACACAGATAAGTGAGATAACAGGGAGCTTTGTGATGATATTTCACATACATAGACAAATATGTATACATGAATATATGTTTCTGTTTGTCAACGCATATGGCTATGCATACGCACACAAGAACACACACACTCACACATATATGTGTCCTATATATGTATGTATGTGGAATGAGGTGGGGACTGTTTACTTTTGAAATGTCTCTGTATAAGTATGTACGTATAAGTGTGCATACATGGCTGTGTGTGTGTGTGCGTTTTGTTGTTGAAAGTCAATACTTCCCTGAATGGTACGTATGTGTATATACATGTATACAAAAACAGATGTTGCGTGCTATGCAATCAGAAGGTACATTAAAAACTGAACCTTTACTCAAATTGAAACACACACATACAAACATACCTCCCTACACACATACACATCTACGTGCGCACAGAGGTGTTTTAATCATATACACAACCGCTTATGTGGGCGACAGTGTATGCAATATATATCACAGAAAAAAAAAAACAAGCAAACAAAGAACCCGAACAAGAGTTATAAGAGAATAAAAGAAAAGAAACAATAGAAGCTTCGAGAATGAGCTTAGGTAAAATCCTGGTAAACCATAAAACTTGATTTTCTCAGTGCTATAAGAATACCTAGTAAACTTAATTCGTATGTGATACACTTGCTTTGTAGCTGCGAGGGAAATTTACAGATTAACGTTCAGATAATTTAATTAAAAAAATCACGTTTCATTCTCAGAAAAAACATTAATATCTGCAGCATAAAAATCATTATTGAAAAGAATCATCTATTAGAATTGTTTTCTTGCCGATACCTAAGCGTCTCATAGCTAAAGTTATTTATCTAAATACCTAAACTTTCAATCTTAATGGAGTGTTTTTAGGAGCAGAGTAAAGCAGATAATAGCGGCACGTATTTTGAGATTTTTCCTTTAATTTTTGGCTTTGATTCCAGCAAACTATCAACATCAGTTATTTTAACCCTTACCGAACCAGAAAATATTGTTTGTGAGGGAATAAAGAAAAATACATCACTGAGATTTATAGCTTTTTAAAAGTGAAATATTTCGAATATAGTTTAGAGAAATGCCATAAATTTTAATATAGAATGGTCGTATTCTAAGTAGTTAGAAATATCTGTCATTTAAGAGGAATAAATTGTTTATTGTGCCATAGGATCGTTGCTAGGAATGATAGGTTACTATATTTCATTGAATTGTCCCCATAAGACCAGCTTTTACCTGGTTTATTGAGCCTTTTAAATTGTTATTCATCGCACATATTTGAGTTCATATAAATAAGTGAGTTTCCTAGCAAGAAATAAACTACGCTGTCATTTTTTCCCCTTTTTCTAACGGCAACATCAATCCAACAACCAATATATAATGATGTGTGTAGTTGAACAAAATTTACGCTTTCCGCAGAACTTTTAATCATTTCCAGCCTGGTCACAGTGACTACAAGATATTTCAGTCATATATTCCAGGGACAATCAGTAAAGCATTTGAAAACCGACCTGCTGAAACTGTTTTGTCTAAATTTATGACATTTCCATTTATTTTACTGTATTCATCACACGGGACACACCAAAGGTTTTCAAATGTCCTCCTTCATTCTCGCATGCTAAAAGTTGTCAAATAAAATAAATTTATAAAAAAAGTGCAAAAGCCAGTAAAACAAGAAGAGAATAAGAGAAATCTTTGCACCGTAACCATCACAGTTATTGCTTTATAGCAAGCTAATAACAATGATCTATAAGTTCTGAAATTTAACACTGAAGTGGTATGGATGCAAGTGAAATAATGCTATTACATGAGCGGTGGGCATATACTAGGAGCGAGGAAAAATGGAAGACGGCCGAAATATCTTTTTATCTTTGCTGTCATGAACTGGGACACCACGTTCATTCTTGTTTTTCATTTAAGAGAACAGATGAAAAGAAATAGTATTTCTCGCTCTGTTCCTGTCTCTCGTTCTCTTTGTCTGTCTCTCATAGTCCCTGTCTCTCTAACTCTTCCTGTCTCCTCCCCTTCTCTGATACTGGGGTTAAAAGTTTAATCAATTTACCTAATCTGGAAACAGGATTTGGAAACTGGCATTTTCTGCATGATAGCTGTCTATCACAAAATGAAAGCAAAATCATTCCGATGAGGAAATATTATTAAACAAAGGAAAGTAAAGCATTATGGTGACGGAAGTTGTAAGAACATCTGAAGTTTTCATAAGTTTTAACGAATAAATTCATAGGAGACGGTCGACTAAACATGAAGGATTTTTAAAAGTATTGACACACACGCACGCACGCACACACCCACACACATACACACATGATGCTGTCCATAATTTTACCGTCTCACAATTTCATCCACATGACATCAGTTGAACCGTGTCTAGAGTACAAAACACCCGAATTGCCAAGCAGTATGACTGAATAGGAGACCAAATGCTTCCAAAGTGAGTTTCTTAACCACAGTCATGCTTTCGCCGAAATTGAGTTTTCATTGACAGATCTCGACAATGCTAAGAAATTAATTTGGGCCTCTAAATTTTCAAATGAATTCAGCGCGTTCCATTGTACAATAATTAGGATATGTTAAATATTTGAAACTAAATGCTTATCGTTCAGTGAATTCTCATTTCCATTCAATCTAATCTACTGAATAACCGGCACTGTCATGGTATTAGCTGTCAGAAGTGAAAGTAGAAAAATCTGACAAGGAACGTTACTGCTGGTTTGAGTTGATTCTTTGGCTACTGACAGCTAATACCATGACTGGCCGGAGCGAGCTATCTGTCTGTCTGTCTCTCTCTCTATCTATCACTCGAAAGTTATTGGAACAAATTTGACACCTATATCCATGCGTTTGAAAACACACAGAATATAAGGGTACTACTAAAGCAGAGTGGTCCCGAACGCGCAGTCGCGTGTCCGCGCTAGCTAGTCGTGAGTGGTCGATCCTATTATTTTTAAACTTCAAACTTCATTTGTTTTCTATATTCTACGGACACAAACAGAGGTGAACGAGTGATAGATAGATAGATAGATATATAGAGAGAGATAGTGAGATAGACAGACAGACAGATAGATAGCTCCGGCTAGTCAGTAGCCAAAGAATCAACTCAAACCAGCAGTAACGTTCCTTGTCAGTTCTACTTTCAATTCTGACAGCTAATACCATGACAGTGCCGAATAACCAAATATTATCTATAAGGGAAATGCATATTTAATACATATTTACACCAATATACGACAGCTATTAAATTTTAATATTCAACTTTCGGAAGTAAAGAGCAGCTAATAAAGGATTTTAATTTAGAATAATGAAAAACGAAAATGAAGAAAGAAAAGATACTTTTTTTTTAACAAAAAAATTGTTTCTGGCATCTTCGTTAGTTTACGAAGCTAATAATATGCACCCAACTTTTAAAAAAAGCTAAAAGGGGAAAGTGATTACCATAAAATAATTACTTCCCACAAAGCATTTCGATATTCAGAAAGCGCAAACAATTTTAGCATATTTGTTTTAAATTTAGAAACCTTGCAATTAGCTGTAAATTCATTATTAAATGTTGTAATACTAATTAAACCCCCACAGCCCCAGTAAGCACTAAGGTGATTCTACTCTTGGAAAACATGAACGTAAAATACTGCAGTAGGTACATAATTCTTGTATCTGTTCGTTTTTACTGCAGGACACGTTTGTTTCATTTTCTGTGCACCTAAAACTATGGATGCATGAAGAATCATATCAATGAATGAACTGTAAAACACCGAATATATACTGATGCCATGGTTTCATATATTTGGAAATGTTGGATTAATCAAAAATATGTATGAAGTCAATAAACAAAACCTCTGACAAACGAGAAGAGATAACTATTAAGATTTTTGTGATTTGAAGGAAATTTGCTGGCGCATTTAGCTGGCGCATTTAGCTGGCGCATTTAGCTGGCGCATTTAGCTGGTCGAGTGGCTGCTTATAGTGTTCCTCGTTATATCTAACAGAAGTGGTTAAATACAGCAAATGTTAGATGCACTTTCTCATTGTTCTTCAGATTTATACATAGTTGTAGTGTCTATGAAAATTACTGAACTATATTTTGTAGCTAGTAGACACGTATGTTTTCCCTTGAAACCAGTGCCGACGAAGTGGTAATTAGAAACGTTATGCACCAATGAACAACACGATGTTACGGTAGTTAATTCTCAAAAGCTAGTTTGTATGACTTCTCCTCAGTCAACTGTATCAAGGAGTTGATAGATTCCAGGACATTCTGGCGCGAAAGTTTTAAGTTCTTTATTTCAGTCTTATTAAGTGGTAATTGATATTTCCTCATAGAATTGATGTGGAAAATACCTTTATTCGAAAATGTCTTATTGGATTTTAAAGAAGGAGTTTTTATTCTTGTATATTGGTTTAGTCTGTAATATCAATGACCTGGCTTTTTTAGCATTCAGAAGTGATCAACGTGTTTCTAGAACTGTAATCGTAATAGATATCTGAGCATGAAACATATATTTAAGCCTCAATGCAGTGGAAAACAAAGTTGGGTTTAAAGAACTGGAGTTCTTAGATTTCTTATTCAATTCTGCAGTGCAGCCATGTGGGGAGGTGAACATCGCTTTAGTGTACATTGAAATATTATTTTGTGAATGAAATTTTGTAGCCGGAAATTGCGAAGACTCTATCAAGAACTGATGGGAGAATGTTAGAAATACAAGTATCGAATAAAAAATATAAATACAATTCCTTTCCGCCTCGATTAATTCCCTGCACACCCTGTCGCTGAGTATTTATGTTTGCACTTGATAGATATGATTATTAAGTAGTCGGAGATAAAATAGTAGTGTTGATAATCCGCTACAAAACATAAAAATTGCATTGCACTTAGAAGGATGCGACTCAAATTGTAAATTAATAAAATAATCAAGGAATATATTCTGTAAAATAACATGAAGTGCAATAGCAGACACCAGTATCTTACCTTTACGTTGAAATGATTTCGGAGCAAAGCGATCCCCGATAAATATGTACCAGTAATATAAGTGTTATACTGTAATGGATTTAGCTTCAAGTATCTTCTGGAACGGTGGTCATTGTTCGAAATGGAAGGGATCTGAATTAACTGATGGAAAAAAAAATACAACTTTTTTCCTCCAGTTCATAGCCAGTAATGTAAATGGTTTAATGAATTCGTATTACGGATTTTATTTCCTTACGTAGATGAGTGTTGTGTAATTGGAAAGAAATTAGTTTTCAATTAGAAGAGAAACCAAAATCTAGATTCGTTTCTTACTCAATGGCGCCCGAAATGTTGTGAAGTAAAAATAAAAGAGAAAGCAACGATTAATTTAGAGCTTGTATAGCCAAGAGATATTGGTAATCAGCATGAAGCTAATTATTTACGACAACCCAATTAATAATATTTTAGCTAATAATTAGTATTTTAAGAATTTATTAAAGTGCTGAAAATAAAAAAAAAAGATATAGACAGAAACTAAAATCAAATATTGGGTCAGTACCAATTATATTGTTAAGCTAATGTTTAATTTAGGAAAGGAAAAGCAAAATACACTCTACGTTACTTTGTATACAATTACATAATAGATGAAATGTTATCGTCGCTTTAAATTAAAGACAGTATTTGCTTATACGTATTTGGGTCTTGAGTTGTTCATCCGAAGACTATAAATGAAGGAGCCTAATATATGAATCGCTGAGTAGAAAATAGAAACCTCGACAATTCCCTCCAGTGCACTTCTATGAATTGAAAGAATATTGAATTTATTTTCATGAATTAATTATAAAAGAACAACCGTAATGGCACCCATATATGCTCTCGAAGGTTAAAGATTAGAAGGGAGAAATTATCCCTTGAACAAAGGCATTGCATGATTGCTTATGTGTGGATGTTTTAGATGAACAGAGGTAGAATTACTCGAGGCAAATGAAATGTGTGAGGCCTTTCAACAGCATTTTGCCCGACTGTTCGGGATGTGTGGCAAGCGAGAA
Source organism: Octopus bimaculoides (assembly GCF_046866305.1). Lineage (NCBI taxonomy): Eukaryota > Metazoa > Mollusca > Cephalopoda > Octopoda > Octopodidae > Octopus > Octopus bimaculoides. Next base: position 54,976,841 of record NC_142942.1, read on the forward strand.
CGCAGCGTGGACTTCAGTGCCTACCTGCACAGCCTGCCACGACTCTCATGGCGGCGGAAGTGCGAGACGCGACGGCAGAATGCTCGAGGGACAAATCGCTGGGTTTGTATGGTCTACTCTACGAGCTTTACAGTTGTATGCCTGACTTGTTTGGAGACGTCTTAACAGCAGAGTACTGCAACTGGTAGCAAAACGGGAGCATCACCTATTTTGTGAACAGAAGAGCTGTAATGCTGCTGAAAGATCCAAACAAGGTGGCGTAATAGATAATTTTAGGCCCATCACTCTGCTCAATGCAGACTTGGAAATTTTGGCCAAGTTGTTAGTCAAGAGGTTGGCGCTTGTCATCGAGAAACTGGTCGACAAGGCGCAAACGTGCGCCGTGCCGGGCGGGAGCATCCATGACAACCTACATCTGATGCGCTACATCATAGACAAGGTAATTAAGGAACCTGGTATGGGCGGGGTCCTGATCAACTTGGATCAATCTAAAGCTTTCGATAGGGTAGACCATCGATACTTAGAGGCTGTCGTTATAGCGGGTGGTTTCGGTCAGGTCTTCCGCGGTTGGATAGCCGCTTTGTACAGAGGCATCCGTTCGGTAATTCGCGTAAATGGTCATCCATCAAGACCTCTCGACATTGCACGTTTGGTCCGTCAGGGATGCTCCCTCTCGTCGCTTCTATACGTATTGACTCTCGAGCCACTACTGCGGAAGCTGGCGACGCTGAGGGACATCTCGCGAGAATTGGGATGCGGGACGAGCGTGTCTGTATACGCGGACGACGTCACCGTCATAGTGTCCAGCCAGAAGCACATCGAGCTGGTCGATGAGACAGTGAAAGACTACGAAGCAGTAACAGGAGCAAAAATCAACCGGGATATGTCAGTGGGATTGCGGCTCGGCACCTGGATAAGCAAGCCCAGCCATCCACCAGCGCCTCTGCCGTGGGACGCTGGACCGACAGTCCGGTCGAGTTGCTCGGGGTCTGGTTTGGTACGGACATCTTACCAGCCACTTACTCTAATGTTTTTGTTTTTTCCATGGCACTATTGCCCAAGGTTCCCCTGTTTTTTTTCCGTAGGCATTTCTTTCCACGGATAGAACTAATCTGTTTTACCTTTTTACATTTTTTGCGATACACGATCCCTATTGATCGCCCCCCCCCTTTTTTACACGATCCCTTTTGATCGGAATTCGACTGACTTTTAAAAAAAAGTTCTTCTTTTCTTCTACTTGTTCTTCCCAAAAAGAAAAGCTCTACTTTGTATCTGGTCCCCACTGTGTTCAGCCCTGAGTGGCCAATAAAGAAACATATGTTTGTGTGTGTGTACATGCAAGCACGCACAGGTACCTCTGTGGGTAGTATAAGATGTACATTCAGGGAATCTTGTACCAAGGAGCATTTTGTATGCATTATATATAAAACCACATATTATATATTAAACACACACATACACACGCACACACACACACATGTATAAACATATTTATTTATGTGTATATATTAAGTATATATCTATATATACATATATATATGTATGTATATATTATATATATATATATATATATATCTATACACACACACCTATACATATGTGTGTATGTGTGTGTGAGTGTGTGTGTCTGTGTTTGAGTGTGCGTGTGCGTGTGTGAGTGTGTGTGAGTGTGCGTGTGTGTATTTCCATCTCCTTGGGAAAAAAAGTACGTTCGTCCTATAACTCCTTCAGCGAACGTTATAAAGAAACAGCGTGTCGATCTGATTTGTATGTTGGATATAATGACATCTGGAGTGATTCTGTCTACACATTTTGTTTGGGTTTAGTTTTGCTGTGATAGTAAATAGAGAATTAATTATATTTATAAGAAAATGTTTATACGCGTCTCAGTTTTGTCTTATAGGAACAAATTGAAAATAGAGAAAAACATAGTATAGAGAAAGGTAAAATAAAGAAAAATTGAATGAGAAAGAACGAAAGGTAATGACCACACGCTTTTGAAGCTATTAAATATAAATGCTTGTATGAACGTTAGATGACGAGAAACCTAGAAGAAATGAGATATCGCTTCTGTCCTAAATATATGGCAGCGCCTGTTAATGGCTTGTTTTACTATCTCCAGCTTTGATGAAGTTTTCTTTATTGAGCCTACCTAGCTTCCACTATATCTAAGAAGTTTAATTTCACAATTCAGCTTCGATCAACATTTTAAAAATATTAGTGACTTTAGATTTGATCTGATAACGCATACACGCATATACACGCAAACACCAATCTTTCAAACACTCCCGCACATAAACACATCCACCCGAACACACTGCCTTTGACAGCGAACATACTCCAATTATCCTTGTTCAAACATTAAAAAATAATGTATGATCACTTGTAACGAATTTTTTTTTTCGAAAGATTTTATAACATTAAAAATAGATGAAATATACTGTAAAGTTTTAGGTTATAAAATGATGATAACGTTTTATTCAATTCTAGCACGGTTATTGATAAAAACTTTCACGTCTCGTCTTGTATTGAATTCACTAATAAACTTTTCAATCTATCTTTTAAAAAAATCTTATCTACAAACAATTCCCCAACACAGTTTGTGTTTAAATGGAAAATAACTTTCAAAAATAGTCAATATGAATATTTTTTCTCTCGTTATAAGCGTTAAAGAAGATTTAGCTTCTATATCACGAATATAAAATATATTATCGAAAGATTATATTGTGTTTTTAATAATGTATGTTGAAAATTAGAGACAGCAAGAAGTTGCCTAAATTGAAACTTTTAAAAGAGATTCCGCTCACATCAAATGTATTTATCATCAGTTCAGTGTGTATCAATTGCCTTTATTCAACACGTGAGAGATGTGAATGTTAAGAAAACTGATATTCACCTATTTATATCTACACCATGTTCATACTTGAAGCTATATAAATCTTCTATCAAAATCGGGCAGCTCAACTGGATATGCTGTGATGTATTTATACGCTTATGCAATTACAAGTGGAGATATTCATGTCTGTAAAAATGGCATTGCATCCTACAATGTTGAGGAAAAACATGCTCTAAAGCACGAACAAATAAATAAACCCCAATGTATTGCTGGTATCTATAATTTTTTCTGCATAATTTATCAATTGTAGAAAGGCAGCATATTGTACAAAGATACTTATTTTTACTCCTGTTGCTATCTCTGAATTTATTATAATTCCACCACCTCTCACTCCATCAAAAGATGTTCATTCAAATCTGAAGAGAGACATTTATCATATATCACAAACCAATCGAAACAGTTTTGTTCAAATTTCGGTTGAGAAATCATAGTGGATAATCTTACACGATATTTCGCAGCATGCTAGCGCATTCATCAACAAACACAGAGGCATACGCAGATATAATATGCTACTATACTGAAATATGTATGGACGCTAACATAGTTACCTATACATCTATACACGAAAACAAAATACATGCACTGCTAAACACATATTGATAAAAATGAACATAGGCATCTATCTATCTATCTGTCTGTCTATCTATCGATCACTGAGACATAAGAACTCATAAGCATACACACACTGAGACGTACTAAGAAGCAGGCGTTTTGGCAAAAAACATTGAGGTGCACACGTAAATATAATCTCAAAGAGCCATACAGATTTCAATGTCTATATGTCCAAATTTATCAGATAAATCCATCCTCTAAACTCACCAAAAGAAAGAAGAAGAATATAAGATGGTGAATATTTTTGATGCATTAGCATGAATTTATCTCCTGCCAAAATATCCAATTCCTGGCTTACTAAAATAGTTGTATTATGTTCTATAATCGTTAATCAGTAAAGTGCTCTTATTTGTCATTTATTTCCTTCAGACATGCGATCATAAAACGATTGCAACACACTATATTTCATATCACTAAAATAGTTATGAAATATAGTATTTTCGAACAGGAATGATGAAAGCAATTGACAAACTAGCCATTGGACAGAAAGGCACATTTATTATATTTCAATCAGAAGAAAGTTCTATTCGCAGAATTGTTGTCTATCTACAGAGTTAACTAGAATGTATGAAACATACAACAATATCAGGTATAAGTAATTCATGAAAAAAAACATGAATTGATAATGAAGAAAAATATCGAAATATTAAATATTAAATTTGTTATTTTTAGCATTTTTTTCAGTATGAAGATCTATCGATATAGAATATACTGGAAATCCGATATTGAAGCTCTCGTTTACGAAAGCATTTGGAATAGCCTTACTAAATGTACTGTATTGTCTCTATTCTAGCTTGCTTAAACTTTCAAATCCTACAAAGTAACAGTATTCGCTAACAATAAAAAATGAATAATCTCCAGGAGCTCCAATAAAACCTGTGATAAAGAGAACGAATAATTATGATGTTGATGATGATGATGATGACGATAATGATGCTGATAGTGGTGGTGATGATGATGATAATGCTTATGATGATGATTTTATTTATAAGAGAGCGACTAGAACTACCCTTCCACGCAACTACCGTCGTCCGATCAGCAAAACAATAATACGTTTAGTTATTGGCCATAGATACAAATACTTGATAATCATACAAATGTTTATTACAAAATATGTGGTGTAATTGTTGAAAACAAACATTATTGCAGACCTAAGAAATATGCCACTACCTTCGTAAGATGCCATACGCACAGCTTCGGAAACATTCTAACGAAGCACAAATTTTTCATCTGCCCTTCCTCATTGCTGCTGCATGTATCTTTACACATACTTTCCAAGTTTTTTTTGCAAAGACACTATGAATGGGATGAGAAAACATTCCATCGTTTCTGCAACTTTCATTTTCGCTTTACCTCGGGAAGGATGGCCATTTCTTTTATGACATGATTTCCACACCTGTAGATACATGTTAACTATCGTTAACAAAATCTGAATTGTCTTCTTCATAGACCTTAACGATGTTGCTGGCACTGGCCGTTTAGTTTGTAATCGCGTCACAAGTTTATTGCGTATTTGCCAAATTACAATCCTTTCTCTGTATAACTGTTTGTTTATTTATAACTGTTCTGCATCACTCTTTCTAAGATTATTGTATTTTCAATAATTTATAGTCGCATTCGCTGCTATCACATTTATGGCTATCATCTCACTTCAATATTGCAGAGTTGACTTTTTAGGAATAAACATAAACAAAGCAAAATGGATGTTTCCAGAAATATATGTTCTCTATAAAACTGTCCAAGAAGGAAGATTGTGCTCATGCTCTTACTAACAGTGTCATGTTTTAAATATTTTGCAGCCTTTTCTGATAAATTATACCCCACAAAATACAAAACCATTTTCCCTCCAAGTATGGGTTGTACTGTTCAAAATTATCGGATGTCATGTCCTCGAAACGGTTGCATACAAAACGACATCACGTTCAACAACAGTAATAATAAAAATAAAAAGAAACAACAGCAATTACCCTCCATGGTACTATGAACAATTAAATAATAAAAACTGCTTAGAAACAGTTAGAAATAATGGAATGAAAAAGAAATGTCCTTTAAATAGTGTGCTCATACACCTTTTATCTTGTAGTCAAAATGTATTAACTGTTAAATTAAAATGACAATATATATATATATACAAACATACGCAAAGACGCACGCATAATCGCATGCACACGCAGATACACACAGGGACACCGCCACCGCAAATCTCATTTTCCATGGAATATTCTTTTGTCATTGGCTTTTGGTGAATGGGGGATCTCCATAATGCTGCCGTCGTGGTTTAGATTTATCTGGGTCATTGGATAACAGGATGTCACAGTCACGTTGTTTATTGAAAACATCTACCTCTGTACCATGGAGATCTTCCAGAAGATTCGGCAAGATATCAAATAGCCGTGGATCTTTCTATCTGTCTGTCTGTCTGTCTGTCCCTTTGTAACTCTCTCTCTCTCTTTCTCTCTGTATATATGAAGGAATGTAGACAACAATTTGCAGTCCCTCTGACCAACCCTTCGAGAAATTCCTTACGCTCAGGTTATATACCGAAACAGTTTTTATCCCAGTTTGTCATCCTCACAACGCCCGGTCTGGGAAACGAATCCGCGATCCTATGTCCGCAAGTCCGCTGCCCTAACCACTGGGCCATTGCGCCTCTACACACACATTATATATATATATATGTGTGTGTGTGTGTGTGTCTGTATTTTTAATTCGCCTGTACGGCTGTTATTCGCTTTCCACTAGTGATGGTATTTTAATAATACCATGGCTCTTACATTTACTTATATATATATATATATATATATATGTATGTGTGTGTGGTGTGTGTGTGTGTGTGTGTGTGTGTGTGTGTGTGTGTGTGTGTGTGGTGTGTGTGCATGTGTGCAATGAATGAGCACTTAGTGAAGAAATAAGAAGATTTGTTCGATAATTTTTACGTAAATGGTATCACGCAGGAAACTCATTCCTAAAATTAAAAATTAAAAGCGTTTTGAAATTCTACGTGAAATAACACGTAAATTGATCATTAATGACAAAGTGAAATGGTTACACTGCTTCCTTAAAAAATTAGGAATTCTTTTAGAAATGCATCGTTCTCAACGCTAGACCACCTAATAGCAAAATTTATAATCGAGTTACACACAACATTGACACTGTGTATGTTTATGCATATTCATTTATTAATTTCAGATGAAAGGCTTGAATTATATTGCAGAATAGCTACCTATGATCAGAAAGGAAAATGTTTCACCCATGCGTAGTTAGAAAGATATCTTTGTTGACAAATATGCAGATATGAAAATATTTGATGTAACACATGCGAAAGCTTGTCTGTATGTACGTGCAGAAACTGTAAAAATTTATGGTGAGACTCTTTCTCTCTGTTTCTCCTGCCCTGTTTCTGTGTGTCTCTGTCTGTTTGTGTCTGCCTCTCTCTGTTTCTACTGATCTGTCCCTCGTATAGGCTGATTCCGTAATGAGAATATGTGTTAACAAGTATTGCCACAAAGCAGGCCAGAATATATACTCTGATCTGTATAAATGTTACATCACATATAATCATATGAAAGGGAGACAAATAAAATAGGAACAAATTAAACGTCGATGCATTAATTGTGCAATATGGATGCATTAAGTGTGCTATAATCAAAGAAGGCTTAGAGTTACATAGAAAATTTATAGACGATTTCAAATGTTTATTCATATAAAATGCGTTTGTTGTAAGGGATATGTTACTCGGAATGTAAGCAAAGCTTTCGTCTAATACATAGGAAATGCGCCTTGTAATCTCGTCGTCCCTGGTTCGATTGAACTAGGTGGAAATCGTGGTACATTTTCCAGTGATCTGCATCGACTCCCACCATGTGAATAAAACATATCGAGTGAGTGTGGTACTAATTCAAGTAACCAACATTTTGACACGGTAGTGCGCCGACTCTGGAAAGCTGTAAACGTTTCAGCAAAAATCACGGATATTAAGAAGTTAGTCCAATATCATTGCATTTCAGCTGTTTGAACGACCAAGATCTCATAACTTCAATTTCAAACTAACAGCTTGTAATTCTGTCAGTCCAAATACCGAATTAAACAAATACAACTGAAACTATGCGCTTGTTTACACACATACACGCATGCGTATTTACGTATAAACAACAAATACACAGAATTATGGTTCAAATATTGCATTGTATTAGTTTTCTTTTCTACTGTAATTCATTTAATTGGGACTCTGTAACGGTTTTGCCTTTAAAGAGGAGATCAATTTGTATTGATGCCTGTAAAGGGCAAAGGATGAAGTCCCCTTTTGGTCATGAATGATCGTAGCATTGCACCTAGAAAGAGGTACAAATCCGAACAAGGTTGTTTAAGGAAGACCAGCAGTCGCCCATGTATACCAGCCCCCACTCTCCACGGTCTCTTGTTGAATACACGACGACCTCTAGCGTGAATTATTGTAACCAGTGTATTGCGTCATACGATCTTCTATTACTAATACGATTCCAAACATCATAAACTAATATTAGCGAAAAGTTTAACGAAAAAAGTTAAACCAAGTTTCACTATTGACATGTGTGAATGACGAGCAATTTTGAAATAATAATATTGGTATTACTTGTGTAAGGTATGCTGAAGAAACAATGAAATTGTGTAAGACGTGACTACAACTGTATTTTATGAGTTAGTTGCCAAATCTCTAACAGAAATCTTCATCTCCAAACTTGCAATAGCGTACTTCCAAACGAAGCCCTTTACTCGCAAAAAGTGCACAAGTAATTCATTATCACGCCACTTTCAAAACTTTTACACGCGCTGTTTGCAAACGTTCTTTGATGAAAGATTTCGACTTAGTTCCTTGCTACCTGTCTATATATAATCTACTAAATATCTCTGTAAAGCAAGCCACATTATGGTCGTTGTCCGTGCTTGAAAAAGAAGACCATTTTTTTCTTAAATCACATGGCGTCTTACAATAATATAATATATAAGATTAATGTGGATGAATGCGTAGTATATATCAAGTGATGCTCAAAAGAAGTGTTGCATTAATATTGCCGTGTGAGCGCTCAAATGCAGCGACTCTGGGGCTAAACTAAAGCGATAAAATAAAATTGATGACTTGCAGGCTAGTTTCCACGCCACTAAAAATGTATAATGTAATACAACGCAAAAGTATTTGAAATACCACATACTGAGTGCGCAAATATCCATTCATTTACACAAATTTGTGTTTTGCTATAACTGAAATTGTGGTGGTGGTTGTTTCTCTGCTCGTTTATATTGTCCGAGCACTAATGTCAAAGTACCCTTTGGTTTGCTGATAGTGGCCTGATTTTTCTTCTCTTCTTCGTTTGTTACTTCTATGTATGCAATGAATCAGAGTTTTATATCTATATGTGCTATGTAATTCCTTGCATAGCATAGATATGGAAATGTTTAATTCCAAAGCAAGGTATAATATATATTATAAGATGTGTCGTTTATATCGGCTCTATTTATCTCTTTGATACTGTGAATCAATCATATTGCACTAATGCATAATTTGCGAGCATTATGCATATGATGTATTTATAATTTTTGTAGTGGTGATTGGTTATTTTTGAAGTTATATACTTTGAAAATATGATGAAGTATGGTGACATGGCAGCTCCGAATTTCTGATGATATAGAACCTATTTTTACTGGGTAAATTTAATGCAGGAAAAGTTATTGCATAGCTTGTTAAGAGTGATGTTGTATGTGAGTATAATGCAATCTGGGAATGAGATTGTTGTGGGTATAGTTTATGGGTTTTCTCAGAAGTAACCTGTATGTTTATTGTGGGTATGTGGCTCTATTAATATTATTAACTGGCAAAGCTGGCAAAAATATTAGCTCACTGGGCAAAATGCTTAGCGGTATTTCGGCTGTCTTTACGTTCTGAGTTCAAATTCCGCCAAGGTCGACTTTGCTTTTCATCCTTTCAGGGTCGATAAATTAAGTACCATTTGCGTAGTGGGATCGCTCTAATCGACTGGCCCTCTCCTCCCCCAAATTCGGACCTTGTGCCTAAGGTAGAAAAGAATACTATTAACTGAAGAACGGTTATGACAATGATTCATTCAAATCGTGTTTCGGAGCTTATCATTCAATGTGATGAACTTTGTGTATTTTACAAAAGATATGACCTTATTGTTTATTGGTGTATCATGAAACAAATGTGTTGCGGAGTCAGCAGGAAACTAGGTCTGAGATACATTCTCCAACAACATTGTCACATAATTCTGCGAATCAGTTATTCACCAATTTAATGAATGCATGATTGTGGTTTCATAGGGTTGAGTATATCAACGCGACAAAACATTTGAAATGATGCTTAAACATGTACCAGTGATGGTACATGGGAACACCCTGACCTGTACGCTGTACGATATTCTCATTTTTACATTGTATTTTACCCGACATGTCTATGTCATGCGATATGATAAAAATATAAAGAGAGGAACGAATATGTTCATACCGCAGGAGACATCGCGCTGCGTACACCCAGCAGCATTTTGAGCAATGAGGTTAGAAGAATGTTAAATACAAAGATCATAAAATTGTCGAGACGATAACGTCTTTCATCCCTTTGAAATCCATAAAGTAGAGCACACCGCATATTTCTGAGTCGATAGTAAAAACTAATCCCTGTTCTTCAAAATTTCTCTCTATACTACGAATCATTATTGATGCTTTACAAGTAAGGCACCGAACTGGTAGTATCGTTAGAACGCCGGACACAATACTTAGTAATCTGTCTTTACGTTCTGAGTTCATATTCCACCGTGATCGACTTTGCCTTTCACCATTTCAGGGTGAATGTAATATGTATTAGTCAAGCAAATTTTTCAGACCTTGTTCTGAGTTTACTTTTTACTGTATCCTCTTTTGCCATAATCACTCCTTATTTATACAAGGTACCAACTGAGATCGGAAATGTCTTTTCAATATAATATTTACGTTCTTTTGTACGTGACAAACCACTATTTCTTCGTCCGGTGTTAATCTTAACATTTCTCCCTCTGCTAAATGCAGTCTTTCTTTTTGAACCAGAAACGAACAGACTTCTAATCCTTTCAATTACATAAATGAATGCTATATTTTTATCACATCAAGAATATATCAGTTTCTTACTTTAGAAGTCGTCTTACTCACAGTTTGAACGAAGTAGCTATTTAGGAATCAAATATACTCTGTAAAATATCTTAAGTATACTGATAAACATGATGATAAAAATAAATTCAATGTATCAGAAAAACAATTATAAGCCAAACACGCAGAACAGATATGGATAAGAAACGTGTACTTACAGGTTATCAAAGTATCCATCCTTTAAAGCTTTAGCTAAAACCCTCAAGTAAAATCACAAAACAGGCGTACTATGTATGGCGGACAATAATCCCGAAATAAGACAGCAAATGAAAAGAATAGCATTATCAAACGAAAGAAGATATATTTTCCCCAACAACTAAATAGATAAAAATAACGAATAAAATGAAAAATAGAAATAAAGTAAAAGTAAAAAAAAACAACAACTTTGGATGAAGATAAAATATAAGAGAAATCCTGAAGGACAATAAACATCTTTTCACAGACTGCAATAACAGAATACGTGAAACTATAAAAAGAAATAAAGAACAGCAGCAAATCTCTAATAACAAGAAAAGCACTTTAGTACTCAAAGAAGCTAGGGAATGTAATAAACTAGAAAGTGTGATGCATAAAAAACAAAATAGGGAAATTTAAAGTAACGTTTATATTCAACGAAAGCGAACCTCACTGTAGCATGATAGAATTGAAGACGAAAAATACAATCTTTTTGAAAGAAGTTCACAATACGTTAGTAGTAATTGAAAGTCAAATAAGTGAGTTAGATATAAAAGATGAAAATAAACTAATGTACGCCATAACCTGTTGTTTTTTTAAAAATAGAATTGTCGTTTAAGTAACAGAAAATTGTGAGGTGACAGAAGGGAAAAACGATATACTTCCAGACCATGCATGCAATAATAAATTCAGAGACAAGGCAAAGCAAAAAAAAAAGGAACACAATTGACAATAATAAGTGTCGAAATAATATGTTGAAGGTAGAATCGGAAAGAAAATTCAATGGCATACACGAGAATTCATAATTGTTGATGAATACAAGTTGGTGATGGTGGTAATGATGATTATGACGAAGTTGATGATGATGATAATGATGATGATGACCACGTTGATGATGATAATGATGGCAATGATGATGATAGACATAATGGTACACAAACGATACTTATCAAGTGGTTAAAATATTAAGCAAACATGTAGAAATTTCGGAAAAGAATAGAAGTTAGGACGCATAAAATATTCTATAAATATAAATGGTGTGTTACAATGGGAATTCAACTGGAATTTTGTACCGAGTACACTAATATAGAGGCAATAATGAAAGAGTGACACTCTTGAGACAGATGAGTTATAGCTATATAGCAGCAGACAAAATCAGGTTTTTCGAAGTGGAATATGGTTTTAAGAGCAAATATTAAGAATATCGTGATAAGTCAGTTATGGTTTCCTCAAAGTATTCATATAATAGCAACACGTCCTTACCAATCCCAATATAAAACAAAGTGCAGCAAGAAAAAGGCCCTGGAGAAACATAAAATGGCCATGCGTAATATTGTTATGTTATTGTATTCGATAAGTGTTATAGAAATACAAACATTTAATTGATCAAACGATAATCATTAAATATACTAAAAACGCTAAAAGTATTTTTGCTGTTGATGCGAAAAGCAATACTAAAATAGACGGAAAGAACTGTTTAAGAAAATGGCATAGTATGAAATATATAAAATACTAGAAAAACCCTTAAGTTATGGTACCACATTTACAGCTTTCAATCAAATAGTTTATAGATTAATATATACTGTTTTCAGGTGTTTTCTTTTTTTACTAAACGACTCTCCAAAAGTAGGATAATCGAGTATAAAACACCAAACAGTTCTCCTAACTCAAAAATCACACATTTCAAGCAGAATATTTAATTAATATATTTTCTCTTTTTAACTTATATCCAACTCTAATGAATATATTTATGTTATCGTGAGAATCTATCTAAGGAATTTCATCAATAGAGGCTACACAACATTTGTGATGACAATAAGGGACGAAGGTAAAAATATCTCTTTCAAATATAAAATGTTTTCTCAAATTGTATGGTTGATTGTATCGCCAAGTATATAAGAACTGTCTTTTAAGGAAAAGATTAATCATGCCATTAAACAGTAAATGGAATATCTAGCAAAGAATAAGATAATCAACGAAGAAAAGTAACAGAAAATGAGAGGTAAAGATGTGATAATGAGATAAGAATTCAGTTATCGCGGATATTGAATTAATACAACACCAATAATGACGACGTTGACGATAATAATAATAATAATAATGATAATAATAATAATGATAATAATAATAATGATAATAATAATAATGATAATAATAATAATAATGATAATAATAATAATGATAATAATAATAATGATAATAATAATAATAATAGTAATAATGACCATGGCGTCTCCCGTCAAAGATGGCGTATGAGCGTTCAGACTTAACCGAACGACCTGCACAAATGATTTGCTTATGGCGATCAAAACCTCGTGCCGCATATTAGCTCACTCCCTCCATCAAATCGACATTTCCTGAACAAGTGCTTGGTGTACCACATGTCAGGTTTCGAAGTGATCACAGAGCAGCATGAGATGGAGTGTTTTGCTTAAAAACACAGCCTCCTTGTCACTGCTAAAAGAACCAGGAAAGTGCTAGCTGAAAAGAATGGTACTGTAGAATGGACAGCATGGTAACGTAGACTACAGGTAGCAAGTCCGCTACGGATACAAGACTCCGAGAGTTGAAACAAAATCTGTGATAAAAGGAAATAAAATGGGATAATGTATGCTGCAACTTTATCAAAATTACAGGTCATGTATGAGAATCGATATCAATAATGCGTTTAGTTTTATTCAATATGACGAAATTATGAAATCCTTGAAGAATTGCAACAAATATACCTTCATTTAGAAAACGAATTGTAGAGACGTAGCAATTATTTCGATCACCAGCAACATAACTATAGGCTTTAAGGTAACAGGCGTACCTAAGAGATATGCCAAGGAACAGTATTCCTGCCTATAATTTCTAAGATTTCTTAAGATTGCTTATCATTATACACAGCTTCCTCCTTTTGGGTGGCAAACCAGCATGTAGTTAATTATCGTGATCTTGGAAAGAAAAAAACAAAAGAAAAAAAAAAGACGCTGATGTCAAGCATTTAAGGAAAATATTAAAATGATTTAGAAATATGGAGATGATGAAAATTCAGCGAAAGCTTTAGACAGATTGGCTAGATAATATTTGATTATATCAGAACACCAAGGCTGAAACTGGAAAATTTTAGGATTCTAGAAATAATTGCGCACGACAGAATGTAAAATCGCGTGTGCTTACGCTTGCATAACTAGATTGAAATGAATATTTGAAAACGTAAAAAAACAGTTAAAACATTAAAGTGTTCTCCAAAAACATGAGCAATATTCTCTCATCATATTTGAAGAGATAGATAGAAAGTATGGCTGTATATCATTAGATTGCAACGAGACAAACTTAAATAAAATAGCTCGTATTGCGATGTCAGACTATTGCCGATATAATATGGAGACGCAATATTATTGAGAACTTGCTCTCTATATACTTAGTAGCGTCCAACTATAACTGCTTTGAGTAAAAAAGCACTGTAATACACATATCAATCTCCGCCTGCTTAGAAAATAACAATTTGAAAATAATATGGTAATTTAGCGTACAGACAGACACCCAAATAGCATATAATAAGCCTAACATAATTTTCAATGGCAGCATTGACAATAGCTTACTAATTTTCGACAAAACCAAATTACTATATAATGTTGTGCAAAAGCGAGCTGAAAAACTTAGGCATCTCACCGACCAAACTATTGAATTGAAACCATTACAGCTGTTAAGGAACGTGTATATAATCTCAACTCTAATGGTTCTACTAGCATATAAATGAAACATTTCTTTAAAACGTCGAGAGTATATTGCAAAGGATAGATAGATATAAGTAGGTCACAGTATCTGCAAACACTGTGGGGTTTTCTGGTAGAGAAGTTTATAATTTGAACTGATTTGTTAAGCATGAACTTGAATGTGTAGCTTTGCCAGTATGGACTCTGTGCAAGTGTACAGAAAGGAAGCAACTAATGTATAAATTGTATTTATTTGCCACTAGACTCAGTCATTGAGCTGTGGCCAACTGTGGCCATGCTGGTGCACAGCTTGACATGTTTACTTGAACAAATTGAGCTTATTACTTATTTTTGTAGTCCAGTATTTATTCTACCAGTATCTTTAGTCGGACCACTATGATACAGAAACGGAAAGAATAAAAAAAAAGAACAGGAGTTGTCAAGTTGTAGTGTTTGGGAACAAGCAAAAAGACACGCGCGCACACATTCCTTCATATATATTGCACATACATACGTATACTCATAATTACATATATACATACATACATGCAAATATATATATGTATGTATGTTTGTGTGTGTTTCTGTTTGTGTATGTGTGTCAGGGTACTCTTGACTTAATGGTGCGCTCAGTGAGCATTTGAAAGATACAGGTTTCGATTCACTGTAGAAGCTTGCCACTTTGTACGGCGCTGGGATAGCACAATCGTTAACACGCCGGGCGAAATGCTTACCTCTATTTCGTCTGTCGTTACGTTCTGAGTTCAAATTCCGCCGAGATCGACTTTGCCTTTCATTCTTTCTGGGTCGATAAATTAAATACCAGTTACTTACAGGAGTCGACGTAAACGACTGGACCTTTCCCTTAACATTTTCAGCCTTATACCTGGAGGAGAAAAGAATTCTAGCTCCTACACTGCTCTACCCACCTATCTTGATAACTTTCTGGTTTGCCAGTTGTATAATTGGATTTTAAGTACTGGGGCAACATTATAAAGAGCAAATCAATGTGCACAGTCGCTTCTACGTGATATTAATAACTCTGACGTCATCGATTAGCCACAACAATACTGAGATCCATTGACAATGATCCGAAATAAAATGCAAGACAGACGAAATACCCAAGTAAACGGAAGCCTTAATAGTTTACGGATTCAGGATTGTATTAATGCAAATTTCTATCAGTCAATACTTTTTATATTTCGTATTCAACAGTTGCTCTCTTGGTTTCACTATATTCAGATTAATGTCGATAAAAGCCGTTACAGCCTTCAGTCGAAACATTCAATTTCTTTTACTGAAATCTATTTCTCTAAAAATATTTAGCTCATGTAAAAACTTTCTGCTGCAATCTGATGAAATTTTTTTCCATATTCTTTTTAGTTACATCCTCTCCTGTGTAATGGTAGTTTGGTTCTATGAAGAGCATAACGAAAATTTCCTTTCACATGCAGACGAAAAAAAAGTAAGAAAAAAATACTGCTAACACATTTTGTTGTTAATTTTTTCAGCAGTAGATGTATGAATTTTTACATATAAGATGTGCCTCGAGATTTTGAAAATGAAATGAGCCATTCATTTGTAATGAAAAAGTCAAAAGTAAATATATAAATTACAGTCTACAGAATTTGAAATACTGATTAACACTTTTGGTACGTCAACGGTTATATTTGAAGTATCGAATTTTTTATTTATTTTTTTCTTCAGTTCGTTAATTTTACTTTAGATCATACCTTCATTGGTAATGTCTCCTGAGTTACGAAACACATCTTTAACTATCTAACTAGAAATTATAGAAATGCCTATTAATGACGTTATTTCTGAATAGATACATGATGGCAAATCTTGCGCAGTAGCATTAAGAATATTTTAGATTGGTTATTTGAAGATGCAAGTTTATTTGACTAGTTTCAAATTGTGTTTCCAGACATTCTTTGTATAAATAGAATAGTGTATACTTTTTGTCAACATAGAAATCAAAACAAGAACATCTAAGTAAATACAATGCTTCTGTATCTGGAATCAGTTTATAAATAAATAACCAATCTGTCAAACACTGCTGTACAAAGCTACGTCTATATATGCTATGGCGCTAGAACTGTGAAAAAGAAAGAAAACTGCACTGTATTAGTTGATTCAAATGTCTTACATAATATTGTACAATGGCGGAGAATTTGCACAATTGTTAGACTACATTTAGCTATTCAAATATAATCACCATGTTCTACGTTCAAATCCCACCAGCATCAATTTTAGCTTTGTTAATTTCTCGTCCAGTAAAGTACTACTTTTCTTTCTGAATCCAGTTTTACTTCATTCAACCTTGAACCTTCTATCAGGATTGTAACAGCTGTGATCCATTGTGCTGGTAAGGGTCAAGAAATACGAAGCACTAAATACATAGATGGCAGCATCACTTTGAGCTGGAATCATAATCTGGTAAAGAATGAAATGATGAGTATGGATAGACAGACGCGGAATTTATTGTTATTGTACGGAGCATTTCAACGCTCAGATGACACTGATCGATTGATTGTACTTGTCCAGAAGAAGTTGTGTATGTGGGTGAGCGGGGGTTGTGAGGACTATGTTGAATCAAAGCAGAGGAGTTTAGGATGGTATGTAAAAAATACCGTGGAACAATTGATGATGCATTTGAAGTAGTCGGCACCATCAAAACTAATAATTATGTTAAGAAATGAGTTTGAAGAGGAGAAAACAGGAAATATAATGTACCCTCAGTTAGAAAGAAATACGATCGCAAAGACAGAAACAGAAGGCTGGTGGTTATGGATGCGGAAGATGAATTGACAATAGAGAAAGAAGCACTTACATGCGCGATGCAAGAATAAGCTTTGGTGATAAACTATTTGAGGTGCAGAATTAATAAAACAACCGAGAGCGACAAATGCAGAATGTGTAGCGAGTGTGAAACAGTGTTGTGCACTCTTGTTAAGTGTCAGAACTTGACAAAACGGGAATACAAAAGGTGATTTGATAATATATCAAGAATGATTCATAGGGCACTTTGTAGAATTTGGGGCTAGAAAGAGCACAGCCATGGTAAGACCAAATCTTAGAAGGAGTTACTCAGATAGAAGATTGCAAAATCCTATAGGATGCAATGATTCTGTGTAAGAACCACATAAAACATCGGAAACGGGATATTGTTGTGGTGAACAGAAAATATAAAAAATGCATAGGTGATAACTGATATAACATGTCCTGGTAAAAACAGGATGGAAGAGAAGGAAGAAAAGCGAACTACTTTAATGAGTTAAAGTGCGGAATTCGCAAGCTGTGACCAATTGAGCAATGAAGAAAATTACATCAATTCCAATTGGAAATGTCGATACCCAACTAGCAACGTAGTTAAAAAAACCAAGAAGAAACAAAGAATTGAAAGAATATGAAGAAAAAGTGCCTAAAAAGCGTTATTGCTTGGAATTGCAAGAGTTCTCCGCAGTGTTCTTGAAGCATGATCAGTAAATCGGTGTCATATTAGTTTTCAGGCTGTCGGCAGCTGATACTTTCCATCATGCCCCACAAAATAAAGCGTGCATTTTTTTATGGCATGATGATGATGATGATTTAAAATTTTGGCAATTGGCCAGCAATTTCGAGTGAGGGGTACGAAAACTTTGTCAAGGGATGCACTTCGACACTTGGTAGATAATAGAAGTTGCCGAAGGGATAGGATTCGACATTCAAAGGCATTCTGGATCGATGTTAAGACTATGTCGCCTTGTTTTTGTTTTAGGTAGAAATTATGTGTAATGTATCTATGTATGTTTGCATTCATGCACGCATGCATCTGTCTATCTATTTGTCTATTTATCTATCTACCCTCACACACACACACACATATATATATATATATATATATATATATATATATATATATATATATATATATATATATATATATAGAGAGAGAGAGAGAGAGAGAGAGAGAGAGAGAGATAGAGACATTCGATTTTTAACTATCAGGATAAAATTATATCTTCCATTTAGCGGAATAATTATTTTAATGCAAATCCTGTTATAATTCCTAGGAGGTGTCTGCCTTAACGAAATTGATTTTTTTTACACATTTCGCATATAATTTGCTTCTCATATGAGAAAATATTTGAAAAATCTAGCATAAACATCTATTACAAAGAGATACCACTGGATGAATCAGTTATTCTGGCATTAGGCCAATGTAGGAAAT
>NC_142942.1:55000606-55005606 GCF_046866305.1 Octopus bimaculoides
CATACATACATACATACATACATACATACATACATACATACAAAGGTATATGTAGATGCATATGCTACATATACATCTATACAAACATACATATGTGCGTGTATCTTTATATGTAAGGTAGCCACCAGGAGATTAAAAACTCTTAAACAAAAGAAATTATCTTTCTTAGTGTGGGTGCATCCAGCACTTGTGATCCGAAATTTCAACTCATCTCCTCGCTGCAAATCTACGTTCAATAAATTGCGTTAAAAATAACTTCAGTCTACTGTATAGCGCCATTTGTATGACGTTGGTAGGTGATGCCGATTATTGTTGTAGTAATGGATTTTTTTTTATATATATAGATTGATATCTTCGTTTTATTATCGTCCTGTATTACCCGTCTTGCTATCAACGTCTGCCATAAATAACGCATTACTGCACAATGTTCAGTTTCAAGATAGTGAGGTGACAGTGATGGCTAAAGATCATACTCTTGGAAAATGTATCTCTTTGTTTGTTGATCTTGATCTATATGGCGATGCTTTTATTTAGACTTACTTTATTAGCATTGTTGCGCTATTCCGAAAACTTGCGTTGAAGAATTTCGTAAACTTGGTTTTTCTCTTGTTTCCTCCCAACATAGATCATTTTAAAGATATATTAGTAGAAGATAAATAATGGAGTCTATCAGTTAATGTACTCACCTTTTACATGAAGCTGTGATATTCATCAATATATCATGAAAAACAGGTTGGCTGAGATAGTGAACATCAAATATAATCTGTTGTATCGCTTTCAAGCCAATGGGCTAGAAATATTAAAATATAGCGACTGGCAACTGATATAGATGAGTAAGGAGCCGTATATGTCTAGTATTGTTGCTACTTAGTGGTTTGAAGAAGGAAATATTGTCTGCTGTTACGTATATACGTTGATACTTGCGAGAATTTATTCAAAATGGTATTACCAAATTTAGATGCTATATTTTGTGAAAAATATGGTAGTCATCTTGTTTTCCAGATAAGCTGATAAATTAATAGTAAGTATTTACTGCTGTAAAAGTGGAAAGGATATCCGTAACGATATAAAGTAGCTTCATGAATATATATAATCCTTTATCTAAGAACATGACGAAAAAGGATTTTTAATATATACGGATCAGATAAGGCGGTGAGCTGGTAGGATCGTCGATGCGCAGGCCATATTGTTTAGCAGCATAATGTATGTTTTAACGTTCTCAATTCAAATTCTGCCGATTTTGAGCTTGACTTTACGCCTTTCACTATCGATAGAATTAGTACCAGTGGAACACTGGGGTCTGTGTATCATGTTCTCCCTCCCCTCAAAATTTGCAAGCAATATTATAGAGCAGTAATCTTACATCATCATAAAAACTGTAGTGTATCAGATCTACGTATTTGATACTAAAATGAGGTGTTTATCTGAGCTTAATGTTCTACTCCTATATATATGTTCATGATTAGAATGTGTCAGTAGGAAGAATTGTGTTTGAATTATACTTTAGATGCTAATGTCTTTGATGCGTTAATTACATTTACTCGTACTGTTAATCGGTGGTGTTAATTACCTGTAGCGTTAACCCATTGAAGTGAAATTTGGAAGCCAGCTGCGAACATCAGCTTATAATTATATAAATCATCTGTATGCTTGGGAAGCCCTCAGCTATATAAGAAGATCGACACTCATAAGGCATCTGCTGAATATAGTATATAGGGTACAGCTAATTGGATTTGAATAGGGTATTTGCCAATCGATAAAACCAAAATGAACCGTAACCGATTTAATATCTCCCTGATTTATAGGCTTTGTGTCATCAGAATGCGCTAAATGCTGGAATAAATAGCTTATGTTTTGTATTCAAACCCATTCACGCTGACCTTTGATTTACACTTATACAATGTTGATTAAAATGGTACCGTTAATATTACAAAGTTCCAGTAAAGGAAACCTCTTCCACTACATATTATAATGGTGTGTCTCATCAGTATATATGTATACGTATATATATATATATATATATATATATATAGTGATACTTCAATATATGCATAGATACATGGGCATTGCAATACGCTTCACTTAACGAACACATACAGTGTTATTGTATCATATAATTATATTTAAAGATCAAAGATATATTATCTCATTTATGCTCGCTAAACCTATTTAGATGGAAAGAGTATTTGCTCCTTAATTTTCCTACAGATCT
Source organism: Octopus bimaculoides (assembly GCF_046866305.1). Lineage (NCBI taxonomy): Eukaryota > Metazoa > Mollusca > Cephalopoda > Octopoda > Octopodidae > Octopus > Octopus bimaculoides. Next base: position 55,002,819 of record NC_142942.1, read on the forward strand.
ACACAATATTCTTAGGTTTATTTCAGTGACTAGACTAGTGTGAATGCCCACAGGTGCACGAACAGTTAATAAAAGTCTGTGCTGTGGGTCAACGCAGAAATATGCCGATGGCAGAAGTTCACTTTTGCAGAGAACATAGCCTAAATGCCAGAAAAACAAACATTGTTCAAATTTGTTCCAGTCAAGAATGTTTGTTACCTACTCGTAAATGGCTTGTGCGTTAGTATTAACAAGTGTGCAGGAATGTCTGGGGATAGCTTAGATGAGACAATAATTACATTTTAATCTTTCTGGTTACTTTCCTCTCTCCATTGTTTTCTTTTTTTATTACTTACATTAGAAGAGCGCAGGCTCCAAAGGTAAAAGACATTTCCACTTTTCCTATGCATCGAATTAATGCATCTTGTTTGTTGTTCCCTCACCTGTCTTTGTATTTTGCCTTGTGCTTTGAATCACACACACATCTATCTATCTATCTATGCGGAAATAAGTAAATATACATAATATATACAGATATATATTTCTCTTCCACCCTCTCACTTCCTCTCACACAAACACAAACAAGCACTCACACACATAATGCATATGCATATATATATATATATATATATATATATATATATAGCTACAGAAAGGAGATATATTCAAGAGATAAACGCATATGGACAAGCATATATAATAATAATAATAATAATAATAATAATAATAATAATAATAATAATACAAATGATATATGAGCATATGTATGTATACATATATGTACATACCTACATCTACATGTATATATAGATGCACATCGGTGTATAGGACGTCAGAGAAAGAAACGCGAACATAAAGCACATATACGGACTTTGTTTGCGGACAACAGAACGAACACATAGGAAAACAGACGAGCCACTTATGGAACTTTTCCTTCATCAGCTGCCTCTATTCCAAACTAGGCGTTTCGAATCGAATTGAGTTATCTTGTAAAGAATTTAGGTGAGTTTATTCGTGTGCACGAGTCACCTATTACAATCTGAAGCAGACTCATTCTGGTTTAGCTGTATCATTAAGCTATTTATAGTTGACGTCCTTCTCAGTATACGATATGTTGTGAATATCACATGCATCAATAAATTCAAGGTGATTTTCTTGCGTTAATTTCCAATATATTGGTGTGACACCTTCCTTCACTATCCTACTTGTCCTAACAACTTTTGGTAATATTTGTTTCTCAAACTCCATTTATATCTGAATGTCTAACACTTATATCTAGATATGTTTCCTAATATTTATTGTTTGGTTAATGAAATTTTCTCAGAATTCTTTTACGGACTTATAAATCGCTTTAATCATGAGAATGGGTCTTCTAAGATAGCAGATATTGAAAATTGAAATGACCTACTGATATAGTTGGATTAGGTTTTGGTGAAATGAAGATTACTTCAAGCATACTAGCATTTGAAGTAAATTGTGATTTCACGAATAAAGCCAAAATTGTTGGGAAAGAAAATATTCTACTTAAGATAAGGCTTCACAGCATAGCAGAAATCCCGAACGAGCGTTTCTCAAGACAAATTCTATGTAACCGAAGGGTTTCTGTTATATTTCTTTATAATAAATTGCTTAAATCCACTTACACTTTGGACTTTTATTCGTATCTACTGGGTGATACTATTATGAGTATCTTTGTTATATGGAGCCTGTGTGACATCCGTTTACATGATATATTTCTTAACTATTCCACGTCGCATCCAATAGAAGATCATGTGGAAATGTACATCTTCCTATAATTCACTTCAAATGTTCTGGAGATTCTGATAGAGACGCTGATGTATTTTACACAAATGCTACTAAGATGAAACATTAAAAAAAATATTCTATGTTTCAGAAAAAGTGACAAACGTCTAAGCAATTTCTGATACTTTGTGTCACCTGTTAATGAATTGTTATGTATGCATTCTACAGACAGTAGCGAGTCAAAGCATGCTGACGTATCAACCACACAAACATACAACATTTTCCTCAGATTTTCAAATGCTTATTACACGTGAATATTAATTTCCAGTCGTTAGGCTCATAAATTGTGTATGACGACATTTGTGCCACCGGTTTGTTTCTTTATGTGATTCGTAAATTGTGAAAGAAAGTAATAATCCCACCTTCTCGTCTCCTACTATTCTAATGTGCTTTATTTTAGTTTCTGCTAATATAATTGAGAGTTTAGGTGACGGTAGAGGATAAAAAACAGTAGAGAATTCATTTACGAAATCATGATTAGCGCTTAAAACTTTATAAAACATCCACGCTTGATGAAAGACGAAGCCAAATATCACAACGAAATGACGACACAACGTGACAGTGGGAAGACCTCATTTTGGGTGCCGTGAAAGGAAATATTTTTTTATAAACAGGTTAAAACAAGGCGAAAATATTATAATCCTTAAAGTAAGAATCGAAACAACTGCAAGAGATTACGTGTATTTTTGGAGTTAATAAATGTGCTTATTAATTTATTTATCTCCATATTCTTCTTTTTCTTCAATATATATATATATATATACTTATATATATATTTACACGGCGGACTTCTTTCAGTTTCCGTCTGCCGAATCGACACACGAGGTTTTGGTCGGCGCGATGTTATAATAGAAGTTGCTTGCCCAAGTTGCGAAACGCTTGAGTTTTGACCTCGAAACCTGGTTGGGAAGCAACATTTTTTCACCACACAGACATGTCTGCGCATATCATTAGATGTATGTATATGTATGAATTTGTGTATGCATATATATATATATATATATAT
>NC_142942.1:55015425-55062925 GCF_046866305.1 Octopus bimaculoides
TTTTGTTTTGTGGAATATTTTCCAAGAGATAAAAATGCAAGGCCATCTGAAAGGTTCGTTTTAAAACGATAGCAATGCATTTATGATTAATTCATCACACAGTTACCCATAGCAATACTGCACTTAAAGGCGTAAGTAATCATATTTTCTCAAAGTTATCTCTAAGTTGAAAAGCATACATACAGCTGCTTATAATGCGGAAACGCTTATGCACTGAGATATATGCTTACGTATGATAGTATATGGTTGCGTACAACAGAAGTTCCCTAAACATATCATGTAATTTGAAATGGATCAAACAGCATGATAGCCTGGGGTAATGCATTGCAGAGTTTTATCGTTTTACCTACATTTTGCAAGTAGAATTTTAGACGAAAACTACTGAGAATTTTGCTGATCTATTCATTTTATATTCTGTAATTTAGAAGTAACTGAGAGCGGGATAACGTGGATATCAACGAAGTCTTTGCATATAGTGTTCCAGCATGGCCTCACTTGAGTTAGTGAAATCCTTCTGAAAAATTTATTAGTGCATGCATGAATACGTATATACGTGAAATCTGTGTGTACTCGAGGATGATGAAGCATGTTTGCGACATGATAAAACTTAAACACACATTTCAATTCATTGCGTTAAACACAGTAGATTTAACAAGAAACTCATATGTAAATATTAAGAATATGAGAGACCAACAAGGGTGGGCGTATGAGTAATGTGGAAATTCAGTTTTATATGTATAAAACCAAAGAAAACTGCGATAAGGCGCAGGTGTGGCTGAGGGGCAAGAATCTTGCTTTCTAAACACGTAGTTCCAGTGCAGTCCAAGTCTGTGGCACCTTGGGAAAATATTTGCGATTAGATTTGTAAACGGAAAATGAAGGAAACTGAAGAAATCCGGAATATATGTATATATATGCATACATAGATCCATACATATATACATATACTCTGCCTGTGTACCATTTTTTTTTTCAATAGAATTAATTATTGTTTCGCACAAATATCTTGTAATTTTGCTACTTCCATCTTCAAAGTTTTCCGATAGGTTTTAGACCGTTCTTCTATTTGCGCTGATGGTATTTCTTGATAAAAATGATATTTAGATTCGATTATCATATTTCTTTCCTTCTCAATAAGTCCGGAATATATCGACTTCAATGCTTTCTTGCCCAAAGAATTAAGGTTAAGTTGAATCTTGTGTTTAGTTTCGGGCTAGTTATGTGTTAATGACTTAGAAAGTGGATGCATGAAACTATTAATATACACCACTAATGGAACCGTATTTCTCCCGCCCTTCTTCAGAAGCTATAAATTTAATTGTAGATGCGATCAGGTATTTGATTTCTCTGTGATATATGAAGCAGTATGTGCGTTTGTATGTTATTCATGTCTATTTTGCTATACTTCACATAGAAAACCTCAGTCTGCATCAGATTGTCATGGAATATATTGATTCGCAATTCAAAATAAGTACTACATAATTACACCTAGTAAAATGTTTGAGAAAATACGACAGACACATTAAAGAAAACACATAGAAAAGCAACTAATCAACAAAACAAAAGATGAGAACTTGCTCTAAATTATCCCTCTATAGATTCCGAACGTCAATAAGCCGGTATATAATTACTAGCTTTGCAGTCTGGTAACCTCAAGGGTAATGTTAAAGTGGAACAAAAAGTATAGGAAGAAAAAAAAGAGAAATATTCAACAACAATAAGTGAACGGAAGAAGCCAAAAAAAAAAATGAAAAGAAAAAGAAACGGCAAACTTATTTGTGTTGTTAACATATATTTATATATTTAAAAGACATTTGTGCCATTTTGTTACGCTATCTTTCTTTCTTAATCATTTCATTATACTCTCATGTAATATTTTCTTGGCCACCTTTTCCTTCTTTGTTCATTAAGTTGAAAAACTAAAAGGAAATTCTCTTATTTTTACGAAAGTAAACAAAACTAAATAATAAACACTGGATTCGCTCCTGCATAGGTTATGAAAATACAGAGAAAATACTTCTCTTACGTTCAAATGGTCTCTGTGTGACTATTCAATCTTTGTACACATCGTGGAATGATAGAAAGGACAGATGACTCAAGTTCCTTGAAATGATGGACGAAATCAGATGTCAAAGAATTTACTTTAATAGCATTTTCTGCTCTAGGGACAAGGACCAAAATTTTGGGGAAGGGGGCCAGTCGATTAGAGCAATCCCACTATGCAAATGATACTTAATTTATCGACCCCGAAAGGATGAAAAGCAAAGTCGACCTCGGCGGAATTTGAACTCAGAACGTAAGGACAAACAAAATACAGGTAAGCATTTCGCCCTGCATGATAACGTTTCTGACAGCTCTAATAACACTTGAGTCTCAATTACTGCATGGATAATGTATTAAGCATTCGTTTTACAAGATTCAATGACCGACAAAATTCATTTATAAATACATAGCGTTACTGAAATCCTTCAGAAATATAAACAAAGTGACGTTGAGGAAATACGGCCCAACTTGTTTTCACTTGATCATATCTTTCACAATAAATAGTACAAGATTCGATCCTGAGCCTGTGTATAACTGTAAATCAACTGTAAGTTAATCACGTCTTAATAATGATTTCAAAATTTGGCATAAGGCCAGAAATGCCGAGAAATATATTGCTTACATAGACTCCTGTGTCTAACTGGTGCATTTTTATCTACGCCAAAAGAATGAAATGCAAATTCGAACACAGTAGAATTTGAACTCAGAACATAAGGACAGACGAAAATCATTATTCCCACCGTGCTCACGATTCTGTCACTTCGTCGCCTTTTATGACATCATAATATTGATAAGAGGGAGAGAGAGAACTAGGAACACTGAGGTTCACACCTCCCCCCAATTTAAATAAAGTTATATGAGAAGATTTCGTTCTTCTTTTTGTTACGTTCCAGGGCTTTGGAAGCGTACGCAACTTTGTTGCACAACTGCCGCAGGTTCTAATGTCTTGTAGGAGCATCGTATTTACTACAAACTACGTCAAACGTATTCATAAGTTAATAATGTGTTCTATTGAAGGCGGCGAGTTGACAGAAACGTTAGCACACCGGGCGAAATGCTTAGCTGTATACTGAATTCAAATTCCGCCGAGGTCGACTTTATCTTTCATCCTTTCGGGGTCGATAAATTAAGTACTAGTTGCGTACTGGGGTCAATCTAATCGACGGACCACAACCCCAAATTTTCGTGCCTCGTGCCTAGAATAGAAAATAATACTGTGTTCAACTGTGTTAGCAGTGCTATTACATCACCTACTGTAGGTCTCTAGAAATATAATTATTAGGTGTGAGGCATTATGATATGAGAAAAAACAATTATAAAGAAACGTCAATGATCATGACTTGATTTCGAGATACGTAGTGTCATTTTGATAATAAATATTTCTAATTTAAACCCAAAACCAGCAATTTACTACAATACGTGAGTGGTATTTAATTTAATCAAACATAAGGGTGCATGAATTACCTTCGGCTGGATTTGAACTCAAATCGTACAAACCGTAAAATACCACAAGGTATTTAAGTGATTAAAAACATGTGTATAGTATTTATGTTACGAAAGTAAAATAAATAAAAGGAAATGCTAACTCATGCATCTATACATTTTAATTGCGCAGTTCCTTTGCGCCTTCGATGTCTCTCCACACATTTGCATCTTGTTTTTTAGACTTCGATTACAAAATTTCCGGTATTGCGCAACATTATAGATAGAGGAATAATAGCGTCGATAGAAGGTCATTTGTTCCATGGTTCTGAGTAAAAATTAATTACTCTAAAGGTTTCTGAGTAGAGCCAAATCGTCTGAGTACGGATGTTAACCTTACCCTTCATCCAATGGATTGATATAGTTCCAATTTAGGAAGGCAGAGTTTATAGAAGATTGGATGAGATAGCATGTAGTATCCCATCCTGCTGTTTTGCTTTTTGATTTCAAATAACTCCTAGGCATTCAATAAAACCAATTAACGTATCATATCCTATCATGCAATGAGCGAAATCATCAGGACTAAAGCATCATAAAAGTGATTTGTGACATCTGTAACAATTTGTAATCGAGCAGCACTTCAATCATCCGAGCATAGTAATGGACAGCTACATGGGATTTCAAGAAGGAGGACAGTGGTATCGAACTTGCGATGTCCATCTATTCTACAGTAACTCATCTGCGAATGTCCGAGGGATGTCAGAATTTAAAAAGCATTCTCTGAATAAAGGAAACGCAGTCACCGACGCCAAAGGCAATGTTGTCCATGGCAGAAAACAATGCAATCAACAACAAAAGACTGCATGTATTTATGGTTTCCTCCTGGTAATATCATCTCGGAATAGATTGATGAGCTTAGTAATAATATTGTTTTTGATCATTTTCATTTTATTGTTGATGTCATAGTCTTTCACATACTTGTTTCTATTGTTGATAAGCATTAGACATTTTCTTTCTTGATATCAGGTATCCTTTTGTCACTTCTTTTGTTCTTGCTGTTATTGTGGCTGTCGTCTTTTTTTTTTCTGATTACAATATCGTGCTTTTCCCAACGGTAGTGTAGACGGCATGTCTCGATAATTTGAGAGTACATACCATTGTTTTGAGGGAAAAAAATCTGCATAAGCGTAAAACATTTACTTATACATCTTTTTATTTTATTTATTTTGTTGGTCCGCTCAATAAATGCTATGTATTCTCGCTCAAGTCTCAATTGATGCAGTATGTAGTTTTCCTTTACTTGTTTGATATATTTTTCCTGTATGTATTCCTTTGTTTTGGATTCACATTTGTAAAATAGAAAGAAAAGAAAAGAACAATGTTTCTTTTTCTCTCCTTTCTCAACTGGAATTTATTCTGAAGCATTTGCGATTTGATGCTAGGAAAATCTGTATTATAAGAATCTACAACAATGCTATAATAGAACTGTAAGCATAGAGTACAATTCCAAACGAAAAATACCATTATTTTACTTGAAATTGGAAGGATGTTGCGGAAAGATTGTAAATCTAAATAACCATGATATTATAGTCATCTATAAGACAGTGAGTGACAGAAACAGTATTTAGGTACGAATCTTTATTTCATGGTTTATACAAAGTTGTAGAGTGCCTTTTAAATAGCAGGAGCAGAATGTGCAAATAATGGCACTTGTAGAGGAAGGCTTTCGACGAGAAAAATGTTAAATTCTTAATCTTACTAACTCATATATTTGGAAATTATATTAAATCATGTTTCGTTTTCAGTACGTGTTTTTAATTACTTTTTCAGCGAAGGGATTTGAAGTTGGACGCAGGCGAATATTTGGTTGCGAGAAAAAGGGCCCTAACTAGGTTTTAGATGCTTGAAAAATAGTATGCTGCGCTTTTCTCTTCCAGTGTTTGCAAGAATAAGAGAGGATACGTTTGTAAAGTCAGACACAAACATTATAAACACGTATTCAGTTATGATTTATAAGTTGCATGGCGTAACTCTTACGCGTTTGCTAAGAGGGACATGACAGGAAAATTAATTAAATATAACTAGCGTGGGATGCAAAAACCACGAACTCATATTGTTAGGCTTTCCCTTGATTTATTTTATTCAGGTAACACTCACATATTTTAGGAAGCAACCAATATATTGGCTGCTACATGGGGCACCAATAGCCATGCCTGCGAAAACTGACTCACCAGTAAAGACCGCTTTGTTAAAACCTTAAATTTGAAAGATATTTCAGGCTGTATCATCCGTTATATTATCAATTTCAAGATGTTCATTTTCAATTCAGGCGATATTACATGACTTCAGGGAGACTTGGTTGATATTCTTAACAACACTTTGAAGGCTTCCGTAGAGAATAATCACTTGATTCACAGCATGTGTCAAACAACTGAAACTTTACGCTGAATTATAGAGTTTGAGTGCTAGAAATATTTATCAGTAGGAATGTATTTGTCGAGTCATATAATTTGATAAGTTTATAATGAACGGTTTTTAGTTTGAAGCAATTGATCTGAATATTAACTTAAAAGCAAACGGGATCTCTGTTATAAAATGTAGAAACCAGGGCTTTGTTGTCGTTTACATTACAATTTATATGAGTTATGATCATATTATAAATATATCAAGGAAGCTAAGTGGGAATATGATACTCAGAATCAGAGTAATGTTGGAATTTGTGCGTGAGAGTAATTCAAAGGAACATAGCAATAAACACATTCAAGTTATTGAGCCATGTGCAAATGAAAATCACCGTCGACGTTTTGAATATGAAGCTTTTATCAAAACAGAGAACAAACTGAAAAAAGTGAAATGTAATAAAATGTTGCAAATGTGTTATACAAAAGTTATGGTTGGTATAATGAGAAGTACGTAGTTATGCAGAGTTCGGTTTACGCCATTGTGCGTATAATAGGAATGAAGACATATAGAATGAAATATCTTTACTGTCAAATTTCCCTTTATCCTTAGATTTAGCTTTAATAATGGAGACGATAATGGGATAACTAAATAAAAGCATTAATCCTACAGTGTGCTAATCTCTTCAAGAAATGTTTGAAACCCTGTTTTATAATGACTTTTTAAATTACATTAAAGTAATTAGTTATGAGGAAAAACGCTCGTTGCATGTAATTTGCCTTTGAAAAGTATTCGTTAAATGGTTACACATTTCGGAATGGAAGATTCATATCACATTAATATTTTGGCTTACAATGTCAAAATTAACAAAATAAAAATGAACTTTAAATGTCATCATAATCATTTGAGAGATCCATTATTTAATTATCTTGTTTGATTCAGTTCCAATTTTACGGTTTTCTCCCCCGCAATGATTACAGAAATAATGTTTTAATTCTCATTAGAATGATTTTTTACAGCAGTTATCTTTTTACATTCTATCAACACGATAGGCTTTAATACCATCAATATTTGTAGTGGTCCTACTGATTGATATTTTGTTAAATAAATTTTAAAAACTTTATTACAAACATTTTTCATTCTTTCAAATCTCGTGTACTTATTTATTTCTTTCGTCTACATATTCAATAACTCCAATAAAAATAAAACACGTTTTTTAATGAAATGACATATAGGCGATTCACTCGGTATATTAAAAGAACTTCTTTCATAAACGATGCCGTGATAAATATACTAAAAAAAATCAATGTTTGTGCTATTTGAACATTTTCTCCACTACTACAAGCACGCCTACTTGTTGGAAAATATTTTAGATTACATTTTACTATTCACACACGCATAGATTATAAACCAGAACAGTAAAATGTTGTGTATTACAAATACATCAATTTTGTAATATTGTTTATATAGACCATCGCGCCGCGTATACATTCAGTGTCATTCTACGTTGCCGTAACATATACCCTCACGGACGAAAGTGAGACTTTATGAAGTGTAAAACGAAAATTTAATATACTTGCTAATGATATCTTATAAACGGTGCAATATAAGTTCAAAGACTTACCGGTAATATACACAAACGCATACAACAAGACATCCGTTGAGTTTCTAGTATTTGTGCTTGTATTGCTGTGCCTAATACACGTCAGGAAGAGCTGTAACACTTGGTAACTTATAATCCTTGTTCTCCCATTTATTCTCTTTTTTATAACAATATTCTATTATGAACAACGAGGACTGAAACATACATTTCAGCAGTGCGACTGCATCAAAACTTTGGCCCTCTAAAATCCAAGCATTGCATATGTTTTCTGATTGCATCAGCGTAAGACTAAAGGCAGGACAAAAAAAAAAAACGGATTTGGAGAGCAATTTTCTCATGCCTACGAACAAGGCTTAAGAAAGTATTTGTCAATGAGTATTGGTCTTTCAAATTAAAGTCATTACGCTGCTAATTTTAATTTGAAAAATTGATAGATAACTGGAGAAATTCTCCTTTGTATGAAGCATTCATTATTATTATTATTAGTATTCCTGGCAGAATTGTTAGCACGACGCAGGAAATGCTTATTTTGCTCGTTACTATGTTCTTAGTTCAAATTCGCCCAGTGATACTTTGCCTTTCGTACCTTCGGCGTCAATAAATTAAGTAGCAGTGAAACACTTGGGTCGACGTAATCGACTAGTCCCCACTTGAGGCCTCGCTACAACATTTTTGGTCTGACACCCAGGAAATTATGAAACACACCTGAAATTTTAATTAGATTTGCTGCTCCATTGCTACTATTGTACCGCATGAAATTACACTGTAAGTAATGAGCTGAAAACCTACATTAAAGAATTTAAGTATTTATTGATGTTGAAAGTGGATTTTAGTTATTGTAGCTGTCAGTTAATCTTAGCTCAGTCCGGCTTGAATATACGTAATATTATGTTTGACTCCAGGCATGAGGCCCGAAATTTTGCAGGAGTGGGCCCATCGTTTAGCTCTACACCAGGATGAAAGGCATATTGCCAGGGTGAAAAGCAAATTCGACCTTGGCGGAATTTTAACTCAGAACGTAAAGACAGACGATAATACCGCTAAGTATTTCGCCCGGTGTGCTAACGTTTCTACCAGCTCGTCGCCTTCAAATATATGTAATACTAAAACTGTTTCGTTTGCGACATGAATGCAGATCATTTGAAACGTTCATAAATGACATAAATGATATCTTAGGTGCACGAAGCCCACCGTTGAAAATGGTACCTATATTTTATTTGTACGCTCTGGCATTTACATACCATTGACATCTTCATTGCCTGCACTCACCAGTCGCTTCGACTGATACGACCTGTGTCGCAGTTTTAGTGATAGCACACGGAGAAAGGGACTATATTACTTACCAATCAAGCGACTGCATTCATGTTACTTGTGTATGGAAATTAGGAAGAGGAAGCTATTTATTTATTCATTTATTGCCCACAGGTGGAGTGGGGTTAAACATAGAGAAGACAAAGAAAGACAGACAGAGATTAAATCGATTAGATCGACTCCAGTGCGCAACTAAATACTTATTTAATCGACTTCGAAAGAATGAACGGCAAAGTCGACCTCGGCGGAATTTGAACGCAGAACGTAACGGCAGACGAAATACAAGTAAGCATTTCGCCCGGCGTGCTAACGAATCTGCTAGCTTGCCGTCCTTGAGGAAGTCTTTTATTACGGACGAGAGACAAGGGACAGGTTATTTATCATATACACTGCATATCGAGACGCGATCGCATCCGCTGAAAAACAACATTAGAAAATTGCAAAGAAAAAAATGCCTCGTTCGATACCTCCATATTTGTAGAAAGTTGTCTTCCATTTAAGTTCTGATATTTTGCTGGAGTTTCTTTTCTTTTTTCATAAGAGCATGGGTGAGATGTAAGCAAATATTGCATCCAAAGTACGAAGAATATCAATTGCCTATCGGCTTGTGTTACCCTCATATCTCTGTCTCCCTTAAACGATATATATATATATATATATATATATATATATATATATATATATATATATATATATATATATATATATATATGTATATATATGTATATATATAAACACACAGGCAAAAACAACCTCACATAAATACATACCTACGTTCATGTAAGTCTCTGAGATACGAGTAAAATAATCTTATGTCTATAATTATTGATGATATGTCGACTCTGATAAATATAATGTCATTCTTATATTCCAAGACAGATAAGTATCTGTTAGAATTTATGATAAACGCACACACACACGAACATACACATACATATATTTGTATATATATATATATATATATATACATATATTTGTATATATATATATATATATATATGTATATATATATATATATATATATATATATATATATATATATATATATATATATATATATATATATATATATATGAGTGTGCGTGTGTGTATGCCAATGTGCGGAGTGTGTGTGGAATGCATGTGCTGGTATGTGTGTTATATATTAATATCTGTACTTTTGTGTTTGTAAGTATGATTATTCTTAATTGTAAAATATTCATCATCTAACATACAAGATTTAATGCGTTCCGTTATTCACTGTTTCAGCCTTTTAGCTATGGACTCTCTTCAGAAAGTATCATCATATAGACTCTATTTCCTTCTCTCAGTACGTTGATAGTCAGCTTTCAGGCATTATTACTTTTATATTCTACACAAGTACACATATAGGTACACACACAGCCTAACATTTGCGTTTGCTAGCTCTCACCATGTATGCATGCATAAAAGTACACCATTAGTCTTCGCATATAAACACGCATATTTATAACTTTTGTAGAAGCCCACGCGTTTCGACACACATCAATCGAGTATTTAGTTGGCTTAATCCAATATTCTGGAAATTCTACTTTCTTTCAACATACTAATAAAGAAATATCTTCAACTAAAGTGGTATAATATTTCTTAGTCGAAATTGAAATCTAGGATTATTTCCATGTTCTCTATTGTAATATTTATGTATTTTAGGCTAATTTTGTTACATTTCTACAGCTCAAATTCAGCTGCTCATATTGGGATTATGTACAATTTCATGAAGGGTAATAAATGCCTAACGTTTGCCTCAATCCAAGATTTTATTATGCTCATTAAGTGACATAGTATATAATACTACATCAAATTTAACCCCATATGTGTTGACGTAAATTTCCGTGCGATCTGTACTCACTTTGAATCAGATGACGAAGAAATACGCAGCCCTATCTGTTGTACCTACTTGTGTACTATTAGATATAAATATCCACTATAACTCATGGATGCGATAATAGAGGCGACCGTGCAAATTTCAAGGAAACTGATGGGTTTGTTAGACTCTTCATGTAAATGTTTCCAACTCTGTTTGAGACTTCATCGCCATGATATCAATGCAGTTTTTTTTTGTGGTTAAACACACACATACCCACATATATATATTTATATATGTGTGTGTGTGTGTTTATATATATATATATATATATATACGTATGTGTATGTGTATGCGTGCGTGTATCTGTGTGTGTAAGCGCCGCGTATGTGCATACGTCTAAGTACATGATGATTATATTCCATAATAGGTATGTTGCAATAAACTTAGTGTTTGTAGTAACAGTTAATTATGAATGATTTGGTTAGTTGTTTTCTGAAAAAAGAAAAGATAAAATGACGCGGCAAATATCTTGAGATAATACATCACTTTACTAACGCAAATTCAAGTGTGAAATTTAGTTAGAAATGAAATGAGCTAGTGTTTGTGGTGTGTGTGGTCAATGTGCGTGTTCGCCTACTTGTCTGCCTGTCTGTCTGTCTCGCTGCCTCTCATTGTGTCAGTTTGTCTCTCTGTATATATATATATATATATATATATATATATATATATATATATATATATATATATATATATATAACACGCACCGGTTCGATTTCCGCTCAATTACTTATTTATCTTTTCTAAAACATAGGGTAAAAATCAGATATTAATTAATTCTTTCAATGTGCTAGCTTCCTGGTAATAAATCGATATTAATTAATATCTGATTTTTACCCTATGTTTTGATTTGATTAACCATAACATAGTTCTCAAGCAGTAACTATTTTCTGCAGACATATTTCCGGAATTAGCGCGCCAAAACGAAGACATTTGATTTTTACCAGTTCATTGTAATTAACAGAACCATATACGCGTTCGCCTCTAGCGGTGAACAACTTGTGTAAGATTCTGAGGATTACGACTAGCAGTTCGCGCTGAAGATGGAGCAGATTTTCTCGGTAAGAGATTTTTAACTCCGAAACCTTGGTCCGCGAATAACTTTTTAATTTTTTATATGTAATTTTCAATGTCTTGCCCGCTTACGGTTTGGTATTTCGCTGAATTTCTTTTGAGAATTACTAGGTCTTAGTAGACACAACATGTGATCTATTTCTAGCATATTATATATATATATATATATATATATATATATATACGCATACGAAATATACATATATATATACATATATATATGTATATATGTATTTATATATGTATATATATACATATATATATATATATATATATGTATATATATATATATATATATATATATATATATATATATACATATATATATATATATATATATATATATATATACATATATATATATACATATATATGTATGTATATATTCATGTGTTTATACATACGAACACATATATAAAATATTATATATATATATATATATATATATATATATATATATATATATATATATATATATATATATATATATATACATACATACACACCTTTTTAAAGGCTTTCGTCTTGTTATCGCGCCTGATGGTGTTGTAGGTGTACAACTCGACGGCAGAACTTATTCTTTGTAATCGTAGTACTTATTCTATCGGTTCCTTTTCGCACGCTGTGGGACTAAACCTGGATTCATTTTTTGGGGAAAGAAGCTTCTCACTGTACACCCACGCCTGCGCCTATATACATATATACACAGGGACAACTGTACGCAATCACGCAAAAATGCGCGCACGAACATTCGCACGCACGTACGCACGTACGCACACACATATACACAGAAACACAAACATTTATATATATATATATATGTATGTGTGTGTGTGATGTGATGTGTGCGTGTGCGTGTGTGTGTGTGTGTGGTTGTGTGTGTATACATACGAGTGAGTACTGAAAGTTTTGTGAGATTAAGAGTATAGAGAAAGGCGTCGTTCGTTTGCAGAGTTTAGAAAATATGAAGGATCACTTCAATAATTGTGTAAATTTCATAAGAGAATATGTTGAATAAAATCATAATTAACTGAATTTCCTGTATTTCATTTTACCAACAGAAAGGAACTTTTCAGTACCCAATAGTAGATTGATTCATATGTATGTGTGTGCGTGCGTGTGTGTCTCTGTCACCTTATTTCTTCAATTGTAGAAAATTAAATGGTAAAGGAATTGCACGCATCTTAGGAAGTCTTCGACAGTTTTCGCTTCATGTTATAATTGCGAAATATAGATCACGCAATACACCTTTTTCCTCTACACCTATGTGACAAAACAAAAATCAATAGTGAGCATTTTGCAAAAGACAAAGACAAGCTGAAAAAGTGTATTTACACTGACACTTACATGTGCACATTGAACTTCCGGAAAATTGTTATAAGGCTTATGTAAACTATATAAAAAGAAAACATGAGTCAGCAAGTTATCAATGGCACATTACTTTAATAGATTCCATTGATTTCTATTTACCATATTCCAGGATTATGGACATTAAACATTATAGACCGGAAATACAAATAATTAGGATGAAACAAGAATCGAGTATTTCGCCTCAATACAGTTGAACTGAAATTACGTTTAGTACAGACTAATTTGCTATGGTATAAATCATTTGTACGCTGCTGCAGACGTTTGCTCGGTGATATATAAGTGTGAAAGCATTTTAGCTATTATATATACAATAAATTGGTCTATTTTGAAGATGGGTCTTTTGTCACTGTCTCTTCACAAATACGAATTTACAGAAAAGCTTCCACTAAGCAATTGGATTCAATATTACGGGAATATAAACTACACATTTATATATATATATATATATATATATATATATATATATATATATATATATATATATATGTATATATATATATATATATATATATATATATATAGTGGAGGCGCAATGACCCATAGATAGATATGTGTGTGTGACTATGTCTGTCTGTCTGTCCGTCTGTGGTTGCTCGCATAAGTTTGTTCGTATATCTATATGCACGTGTATGTGTGTGCTTTTAAGTACTGTAGAGCATATAAATATGGCCTAATGGTTGTGTTCATGCATGAAATCTTGAAATAAATGCCAGTAACACACAGACACACGTGTATATACATATATATATATATATACGCATATATATATGTGTGTGTGTGTGTGTGTATGTATGTGCGTGGAGGTGCAATGGCCCAGTGGTTAGTACAGCGGACTCTCAGATGCAGGATTGCGGTCTCAATTCCCAGGCCGGGATTTGTGAGTTTTTATTAAGCAAAAAAAACAAAAAACACCTAAAGCCCCACGAGGCTCCCGTAGGGGCTGGTGGAAAAGCCTTCTGTACTCTTTCACCACAACATTCTCTCATTCTTTCGTCTTGTTTCTGTTGTACTTGCATATCAAAGTCCAGCGTTGTCACATCTCTGTGTCACGCTGAATCTCCCCGAGGACTAAGTTAAAAGTACACGTTTCTGTAGAGTGCTCAGCCATGTGTACGTTAATTTCACGAGCAGGTAGTTCCGTTGATCGGATCAACTGGAACCCTTTTCGTCGTAACCGACAGAGTGCTACGATATATATATATATATATATATATATATATATATATATATATATATATATAAACCTAGCCTGAATAGGAAACTAGAATGGAACGCTAACACACACCACTAACAAACCACAAACCACAACATGTGACATGTTACCCATAAACCAATAATAATATGAACAAAATATAATACAATACAAAGATAAACAAATGGAATTAAATACTACATACGTTAACAAAATTTAATTAAACACAAAAAAAGACAGTAGATAAAAAAATATTAAAAAAACACACACACACATGAACAAATAAATAAATAAGAACAAATACAAACGAACACGTATTAACAGAGTATATAGGTGATACAGACACTCCCCACACACACACATGCACTTACAAAAGACATAGACACATTGAAGGACACGCATGCGTAGACACATACAATAGGAATACAAAATACAAAATGGCTGATAGTTAGCAAGGTGAGACACACCTAAGAAAGAAGGAAACAAAGGACCACTGATGAGGTCACAGAAGTGTGACGAAAGAACTCTGGCCGAAATAAGATTAAGATTAATGTAATATAAAGCTGAAGCAAATTAACACCAAATATACAGTGCGTGTGTTTTTATTGGCTAAACTGGCAATATGACCATCCCCAAGTACAACAATATATATATATATATATATATATATATATATATATATATATATATATATATATACATATATATATGGTTATTTGTGTGTGTACATTTATTAAATTGCTGTAAACGTAAGTCTTCTGTAAATATTTAGTTAAATGCAGATATAATTATGAATGCGACAACGTAGATCTCTATAAAATTGATTAAATTTTTAAGCAAAGAAAGCTATGCAAACTTTGCAGTATTAAATAGGATATAGGTAGTTAGCTGGGAGGAAATAGTTATTTGATATTCTTACAGTATCTTGTTTTCTCTGTCCATAATTGCGAACTGATAATGTATATGAAGTATGATGTAGTGAAAAGTTTACAAAGAAACAATATGGGCATATATATACGTGCTTTGAAATATACATTCATATACATATGAATGTAAACACACACACATACATATGTATATGTAAATGTATATACTCACACAAACAACTACACATATGTTCACACAAACACACATATATATATACAAACACTTGTGCATGTATATATGCGTGTATCTGTGTATGTATATATATATATATATATATATATATATATATATATATATATATATATATATATATATATATATATATATATATATATATATATATATATATATATATATATAAACAAGAGAGAGATAGAGACAGAGAGACAGAGAGACAGACAGACAGACAGAGTCGGGGTAGAGAAAATATCCCGCTACTGGGATATCTACTCACCTCTTTGTTGTTTACAAATTGGAACGATTGTTTTTACTTAGTATCTTTGCTGCAATCTCCGTGCGTGCTTACATATGGTGAGAAATGCGTGACTTTGGAGTGTTTTAACTCTTCTTTTTAACAAAGGGGTGCATATTGTGCCTTTAATATGTATTTTAACTATTTGGTTATGCTTGCTGGTCACTTTATAATTATCTTTTTAAAGATAATGATAGCTTATTCCAAATTTATACATATATATATATATATATATATATATATATATATATATATATATATATATATATATATATATATATAAATACATTAAACACACTGATGAATGAGCCTTAAGATTCAAACATAAAAATGAAAAGTCGAGTTTATATTCACCTCTTTAGTTAAACTCTTATAGAAAAAATATAGCCCGTACAGTGTTAATCTTCTTAGTTTTCCCGGAATTAATAACATCTTGTTCAACTTTTGGAACATTGAATGTCAAACACAGTATAGGCTGTAAAAATAAACAATTATGTATGATCAACTAATCATATTTAAAGTAGGTTCTTGTTTTGTATTACTTCTAATGACATCTTCTATAAAACAATCTCGTTTAAAACTTTATTTTTTTTTTACTCTTATTAGATTCCAATTTAGAAATTCCCCTAAAGCGGTTTCGACACTGAATTCTTCTCATTAATTGAGAACATTAAAATACGCTTATAAACATACATATATATATATATATATATATATATATATATATATATATATATATATATATATATATATATATATATATATATATATATATATGTGTGTGTGTGTGTGTGTGTGTAGATAGATAGATATATATACAAACACACACATTCAGATATACTTACATATATACATACACACATACATACATACATCTATATATATATATATTGAATTATTTGAATTAAGTCTATTTCCCGAGACAGATATACCGATTAATTTCGCCAACTGATGAGATCATACAGGCTGTCAAGTAGCACGATCATTTATAATTAACAACTGGTAATATATATATTGGAATGCTTTTAATATATGTATGGATTTAATATTTAAAATATATAATTTGTTTATCAAGTGTCTGGGAAACATCTTACTCTAAGCGGTCATATGTTTACAGGAAAGATATTCTTCACCCAATTCAAATGTAATTACAATATTTCTGCCATCAGCAATATATAATTGTAATAACATTTTAATTTTCACATCAGCTAAAGACCTTGAAGTTAGCGGATTTTACATTTGATTCTATTCATCCCTATATAAGAGTATTACTTATTTGGTAGCATAAACTAATGAAAACTTAAGTTAAACTCTCTAGTGTCCCAAATTAGAACGAAGAAAGCCGTAGAAAAATGCCCTAAAAAGAAAAAAACTTTTCATATTTTAAATACTCTGCTTGTCCACAATAGAAATATTCTTTTTGGCGTGAAACTTTAGGAAAAGGAGCTAGTTGATTGACATCAACGATTCCAGTAAGCAGCTGCTATCTATTTCTTTCACCTCGAAAACATGAAAGGCACGGTCATCTTTGGCGTAATTTGAACACAAATTGGCCCTAAGTTGGCCTGGAAATTGGCCCGGAAATTGGCCCGGAAATTGGCCCGAAGTTGGTCCACAAATTGGCCGGGAATTTGAACAAAAACGGCCATAAGTATTTTGTCTGCCTTACTTAACTATTCTGCCTGCTCTTTAACTTAATCCACGATAGGAATATTAATATTAGAATAATATGTATGGTTTTTGATATAGGCGTAAGTGATAAAAGACTTTAGTTTATCGACTACAAAAGACCAAATCGCAACCTCGAACTCGCGCTCATTTTGCAACTCGTCATTTTCCGACACTGCCGATTCTGCAAATCCACTGTGGTTATCTTATTAATAAGCTTACTAGTATTAAGAGTCTGATTTACATCTTCCATTGTAATAAACAACAATGGTATTGCAATAAATTAATCTAAACTACATTCGATTCTATTAACTATGTTTACTGGAAAATTGAGCTAATGTGTTATAGAACATACATATTTAAGTGGTCTTCTGTTGCAGTAAAATATACAATATTTTACCTACAGATAAAATAATGTTGTTGTGAGTTAGTGGAAATTCGTTAATAGGTTTTACATTTGTGAAGTGAGCCACATCAATGTTTGAATTAAAAAAGTATACGGATTGCAGATATTATTGGACGATGCATACTCCACAGCATTCCGTTCGTTTCAAGGTATTAACTCCGAGACTAGACACTCCACAGGTTATTGTATTTACTATAAATAATATATATATAAATAATATATATATATATATATATATATATATATATATATATATATATATATATATATATATATATATATATATATATATAAGATAGTGGCACAGCAATGCACCAATATTTACTGAAAATAACAGTCGATAATATACGATTCTATCGTAAAGCTTCACTTTACTGGCAGAAATGTTAGCGGGTTGCAAAAATAAAATTATCTTACCTGTAGGAAGAACATTAAATGAATGTATAACCCAGATGTGGATAATCTAGGACCTTGGTTTCGAACTTTCCCAATTACATTTGTTAACATAAATTTGATTAGTTCTCATCCGCTACATTCACCTAGTGAAAAGCCCAAATGTCGCTACATCAATGCCAGTATACACTCATCTGAAATGCCTAGCCGTTAACAGAACAAGAACAGTGAAAAAGTTAGCAAAGAAGAAATTATTAAATAGTGTCATTCAGTAGTATTGTTTCCTAGTAAAACAAAATACCATCGAGTTAAAAAATAAATAAGATAGTGGTACAACAATGTACCAATATTTACTGGAAATAGCAGTCCAAAATGATTCCTTTCTACTAACTATATACAATTAATACACAGACACACACACACACACACGCTCACAAAAGTATGTATATATACACACAGAAGTATGTATGTATATATATATATATATATATATATATATATATATATATATATATATATATATATATGTATGTATGTGTGTGTGTGTGTGTGTGTGTGTGTGTCGTCATCGTCGGTGCCATTATCTCGTGCGCGAGAATTTAATTTCGACTTCGCTGAATGCTTTCTCTTTGGTGATGACTTTGATGACTCGGTAGACCAATACTTGCGTAAAGAATCGATAGCATTGATTGCATGGCAATGTTGGTGGAGGACAAGATTGAGTTTGCCGAGCTTTTCTCTCCTGTCATTTAAATTTTTTTTCCTCTTACGGTTGTTTCCCAAAATATAGACAGTATATATATATATATATATATATATATATATATATATATATATATATATATATATATATATATATATATATATATATATATATATATATATATATATATATTTGTGTGTGTGTGTGTGTGTGTGTGTGTGTGTATATATACATGCATAAACATCCAGTGGCTACTTACAAGGAACTGCAACTGCGAAACATACCATTATGACGCGTCATTTCTTCAAGGATTACCTGAAAGTTGATGCGGAAAACGTTTCCGCACCTCAAGTAAGGAATGCAAATGAAAGCGATTTTTTGCATTCCTTCAAAAGTACTCGTTTTACACATATTATGTACTTTTGAAACATTCACTTCATATTAAGTGTAAACCTATGTTCAATCAGGAAGGAAGCAACGCAACAATTATTTTGTATAATATTTATATAACTTATATATTTACTCATACATTGCTTCAAATTAACGCATTTTACAAATTCTAGATTAAATATCTAATTGAATTTACCTTCAAAATAATAGCCACCTGAGTGCACGAATGGAATTTTCACATTAATTTCGATTTCGATTCTATCCAGTGCAGATTCCCAAATTTAATACTGGATAACACCTCTAATGATGGTTCCTCCTAACTTCAGCATAATCAAGGCTTTTATATCCCATTAACGTTCGTGAAGATCTATATTTTGATACTTACATGCCTATACTAAATTTTAGAAATTCCACTTCATTAGCTACGATGTCGTTAAATTGAAACCTGAGCTAGTTGTGCAAATTCAAGATATTAACTACATAACTGTATTGAATTGAACTGCTTTGAATGCTTTATGTCTGAATGTGGATTTCTATGCCCTTGAAAATACGCACATCTATATAATCTTTCTAGATCTATAAAGCATGTGTCCTTGTATTCGTTTCATTCTGCACATTTCTTCAATATACACCTATTTTCTCCACAATACAGACTTCATTTTCTACACCATATATTTCTAGCTTTACAGACATAAATTCATTCGTACAATGACTAATATTTGCCTCTCTCTCTCTCTCTCTCTCTCTCTCTCTCTCTCTCTCTCTCTCTCTCTCTCTCTCTCTCTCTATCTATCTATCAGTGCGTATGTGTGTGCGTGCGTGTATGTGTGTGTATGGACATGCATATGTATAAATGGTGTATTTTTGAATCTCGTTTTGCAATCACTTGTTTTCAGATTCTGCGTTCAAAGTTCAAAGCCCAGTGCATATATATATATATATATATACGAATTCTGATCATGTAGCAGCACAATAAGGAAACATGTTCGGGTATATATATATATATATATATATATATATATATATATATATATATATATATATATATATACATATATATACATACATATAATTACATATATGTGTATATGTGCACACACACACACACACACACACACACAGACACACACACACACACACACACACACACATATATATATATATATATATATATATATGTTATGCATGTATGCATGTATACATGTATATGCATGTACGAGTGTGGCATTGTGTTAGTCTTTATTCTGCACCAGCTTGACAATCGGTGTTGTTTAGTTTACGTCCCTATTACTTAGATCTTCTGAAAAAAAGCAATGGACCGATCAAATAATTGTTTTAAGACTTCAAACGATATATACTGAGGCCTATTTATTCCTCTAAGCTTCTCAAGGTCGTTCTCAAACATGCCCACATTGAGGTCAGTGAAGCGTTTAGAGGATAAAACATGAAAATACATATATGTACACACACACATATATAACTAGATAGATCAATGATGGCAAATATATTGAACTGTATATATGTTATGTGTATAAAATATTTTTCTTTTTAATCAGTATTCTGCTTGTCTGTTATTATTTTATGTGTGCATCATCTTGTCAGACTCCTATTTTATCTTGTTACTGCGTATTTCTAGTTTCACGTTTCAGTTACCAATATTTCCTAAATTCTCTCTGTCTATCCATAAACCTATTCAATGGTTATTGCCCCAGACAATACACTAAACAAGAAAATAAAATTACAAAGCTGGAACTAACTAGCATTTTGTTTATAAGGTGAAGTCATTTAGACATTCATTGCAAAAGACGTTTGTTCTTTTGGCGCAGATATAATCAATATTTTCTATAACAGTTTCAGTAAAGAGACTCATAAATTATATAGCATAAAGAAATAATAAATATCATGAATTGCTTTTAGTGTAGTAAGATGTTATGTTATGAATATGATGGATACTTGTGAGGTTTAATCAGGTGACATGTGATAAAGTGAATAAATAATGTATTCGATGTCAAAAAGGAACAGATAAACAATTTTGTTTGTAAAATATATAGGGTAACAACAACAATCAGAATAAATAAAAAGACAATAAATATTTTTTTAAAAAAATGAATAGCACTACAAGTAAAAGAATAATAAAACTAAGTTGAATATATCATATTTTAGCTGCGTAGTGTTTCAAAAGAGATATATGTAATTATAGATTAAATTGTGTTATGGAAAATATTAAAATAGAGAAATTAAACGGAAATGCAAGGGCAAAGTGATCATTGTAAAAATGAGTTTGTGTCTGAGAAAGTAAAGCTATATGGTGTAGAAGAATAAAGAATGTGTGTATTGCGAAGAAGGAAGTAGGTGTGTAGTGAATAAGTGTGTAGAAAGAAACGAATACAAGGAGACATGCTTTATTAGTCTATGTCTTGTTTTGGTTAGATCGATTGCTTGGAGTTCATAATTACAAGCGAACCCCTTCAAATGTTGATATCATTAAAGACGAATGAATGTAGCTTCAAGAGTACTGCTACTAGCTGTTTGTTATGGAATGTGAACTGACTCCGATCCATATTAACTTCTGTGGCAGCAGTAATATTGTAATGTCGACCAATTTAGAAAGAATTTTAAATATATATTTGTCTCCTGCTTTTAGTTTGCCATTTAATACTAGTGAACACTTCTTTAGCACAACGCCATGGAAGACCACTGCTCAGCCGCTTCACATAAAGCTGGTAGAAGATAGATTCGACAACACCAAAAATTTAATTTACTGTGGTAAATCATCCCTGATCAACCGCTAACAGAGATTGTGAAATCGAAATCGATCGAGATTGCAGGAAGTGGACTTACTGGCGTTATCGAACTTGCGTTTTTCAGATCAGAAACCATCGAAGGACTGGGGAAATTTTTCATATCTGTACCCCTATATAAATCAGAACAAAGGGAATTTTCCCACGATTTCTGATCTCGTAGGAGCACAATTAGGAAACATGTTCGGGTATGGATCCCCTATCTTGCACGGCTTTCATGCACCACATACCCGAAGATGTGTTAACTTCTATAAAGCGCCTGTTAGAATGATGATCCTATAATAACTTCTCAATACTCTCACCGATGACAATAACTGCCGTGCTGATTCTTTCATCCATATTCAACTAATACGCCAAAAATCTTAACATCTTAACACTTGAGAACTGCATGCGGCAATATGGCAGACACTTCAATCACTAACCTCTCTCACCCCCTCCCCCTATCTCACCACTCCCCCTCTCTCATTCCTCCTCTCTTTTCTGTCCTTCCTAATCTTTATATTCCTAATGTAATCACATCCTTGCGTTTTTGCATCCCAGTAGGTTCTCTCCTGGAATTTATTCTTCGCCCACATTTTGCAATGGCATCAACTTGTGGAAAATTGTAGAATTGAATGAATACCTATTATCAAGCGCTTTAATCTAATTTTTACATATTTTACTGGTGTTGTTGCTCTTCCATCTAATTTAATAATAACTATGCATACGTTATTATATTCATTCATGTATCGAGGTGGAGTGCGATTGGCCAGTATGATTTACAACGAAATATCTTTATTGTAGAATGAAGTAGTATCTCATATCTCTCTGTCTAGAATATTGATTTAATTCCACATATGTCTGGTCAAATATAATTTACTTTCCTATTGACACACCGTTTTCCAGGTCAATATATATCAAAACGCTTCATAGATATTAAAAATTCGCTATACAAATTATTGAAATACTTTGTTGATACTTTAATATATTTTCGATTTTCATTAAGTATTAATGAAATTTAAAGTTTTGAACGTAATTGAGAAAGTGCAGTTCAAACGGAAAAGCAAATAGGAAGCAATCAAAGCAAATTTATTCTTAAATAACTGATCGGAATATTCATAAATAGTGTTATATCTGCACTGTTCAATAATGACATACCTACCGAATCATTAATGCTATAAAAAAGTCATGTTATACAAACGGATTCTATATAATTTAAATTATTGTAAATTAAATCACAAATATAATGTCGGTTCAAAATTCATTTCTCTTGAGAAAACCGAACTAGGAACTATATTTTAATTGGTATTGCATAAATATTACGTAGCTACAAAACGTAGAAGAATTATTTGTTATTGGAATTTTTATTGCACATTTTGCGAGCATGCCGCAGTAATTAGTACAATATATCACGAAGGGACTGTAATTTAGCTGCTGTTGAACCTTATATTCTCGATCTTTTGAAAGGGCAAAATAGTTTGAATCATTAAGCTATCTTTCATGCCTTTCTGAAAACCGAAAGCGAAATGTAGATTGTATCTCAGTGAAGCTAATCACCGATTTTAGATTATTCTATTATGATGGCTATGTTAATCAGTTTTAATATTATGGGACATTATTCTACATGTGGATTATATTTGAGGAAAAATGAATTATTATGGAAAGCCAAGCGCAACTTTTCTTTTAGCTTCCTTTGCTGTCAATTTACATGTGATGTGAATCGATACAAAACGGAGAAAACGTTTCAAATAACGCATAAATGTTCCTGACATTGCTGAAACGAGAGAACAAACTCTATTTCGAAGCTCTACAAGAGCGTAAGTCCTATGTAATATTATATGCCTAAACGAATAGACAGACATGATTGACTACAACAGGTTAGAAACGACAGCAGGTTATGGAGAGAACTTAAAGTCACTCAGAATAATAAATCAACATTTAAGAGAATAACATTTCTTATGCCAGATTAGTAAATCAGAAAACTGATATCTTTCAAATGTGACAGTTACTCGTGCTATAATAGAATAAAGGGGTTGATTTGATATCAACGACCAGATTATAATGACCGGTTGAACATGAAATAAGTGGGAGTACGTTTCCCTTCCAATTAAATGTGTTGGCCAGTGTAAGATAATACTGGAGAGGAGAAAAGATTAATTTGAGTATGCGCATATACTAGATGGTGAGAAATGATATTTTTGTCACCTACTATAACAACATCGACATTAGGAAAACAGCAATAAAATGCAGACAGTCCTAATATTTATTGAAACTGCAAGGCGATACACAACACCGAAATTATAGTCGATGAAAGTCGAAATATATAATTTGTAAATCATAATACAACAGTTACCATTTTGCCTTATTAGTATAAAATCAATATATATATATATATATATATATATATATATATATATATATATATATATATATATATATATATATATATACACACACACATAATAAACCCAACCATGTGCATTTTGTATATACATGTGTGTGTGTGTGCGTGTGTGAATGTGCGTGTGTGCATGTGCGTGTGCATGTGTGTATGCGCGTGTACATATGTATATATATGTATGATAAAATGTGTATACTTCGAACTAGCTACCTCTGTGTGCCTGTCTTCCTGTGCTTCTTTCTCTACAGCGGCCTCAATTCTAGAAAAACTAACATACATTCCTACTTATCCAATGACAAATTTTAAAAAAAGGTTATCGAGCATTCCGCGACTGTAATCCCTGTAGTTGCACATGTGGAACGCGGGGAGAAGTATAATATATAAAAATCAATGAGATTGAAAACGGAATTTGAAGCCAGAACGTAGCGACAGGCGAAATACCGCTAAGCATTTCATCCAGTTAGCCACCTTAGCAGCAATAATAATAATAATAATAATAATAATAATAATAATAATAATAATAATAATAAGAAGAAGAAGAAGAAGAAGAAGAAGAAGAAGAAGAAGAAGAAGAAGAAGAAGAAGAAGAAGAAGAAGAAGAAGAAGAAGAAGAAGAAGAAGAATGATGATAATAATAGTAATACAATCTATAAAACTTCTAATACCCAGAAATGCAGACTGTGGAAAAAGTGTGGAAAATGTGACTCACTTGGTAAGTGGATGTGAGAGCCTTGCACAAAAAGCGCTACCATGATAAAGTGTTTGTGGGTTAATTCATTGGCTCTTATGCCTTAAACACCGTTATGAAGTAACAAAGAACTGGTACAAAGTAAAGTTATGCAGGAGGATGGGAAAGTAACGATACTCTGGGTCTATGATTTTCAGACGGATCGTATAATCGAACACCGTCGACTGGATGTTGTCATATTGAATAAGAGAGACAAATACTATCAGGTCATTGATGACATGTATGTTGTGAGTAAAGAGGTTGTAAAAATCACCATGTACGTGGAAACGGCAAGACTGTATGGAATGCGAGAGGGTAATGTAAAAGTGATTCCAGTAGTGATCGGAGTGTTGGACTCAATCCCATTGAAACTTCGAAAGCAGACTTATTGGGCACAGCGCACATTTTAAAGAAAGTATTATGTCTGAGGTCCTTGTGGCTTGACAGATAACATTTTTACCTACACTGCGTTACGAAAAAAATAGCAACAACAACAACCACAATAATAATAATAATAATAATAATAATAATAATAATAAATTTGAAGGCGGGGTCTGATCGATTACATCGAGCCCGGTACTTCTCTACTACTTATATTTTCGAACCCCAAATGAGGAAAAGTAAAGCAGACCTCGGCTGAATCTGAACTTAGAACGTCTTTAAGACTGACAAAATACCAGCAAGCATTTTGACGGTCGTGTTAACGATTCTGCCAGCTTAGAAAAACAAATAAAATCTGACATGTTATTGAAATATTGACAGCTTGAATATTGAACAATAATCATTAACTATTCATCTTCAGATACATCTATGTACACATATGCATATATACATATAGCCATTCCAGCCATGAATGGTTGTATCCTTCTTAGAAAACAGTTGCTTCCGCAAAGGTAGAATTTAAATTAATAAAAAGCAAAAGCGAAAACACACGCACGCACGCGCGCGCATACGTATTTATATATAAATATACAGACAGATACACATGCACTTTGGCATAAAAAATGTGTATATATGTTTAGAGAGAGAGAGAAAGAAAGAGAATGAGAGAGAGAGAGAGAGAGAGACTTTCTCTTCTGAGTGCTAATTCTAGGGATTTTATTTTCTCTGTTTATGTCTGCAAGGATCTGATTAAATATGTACAATAATATGCAAGGTTGATTCAGTAGACAAGATTCTTACAACGTTATTACTTGACTTCTAACCGCACGAAAGAAATCAATAGTTTCATGAATAATTTTGGATTTTCCAATAATAAACTATCCTAACAGTTCAGAATCTAATGATATAGCATATAATTTATCGTAACTATGGCAAATTTAATATTTAATTATAAGCTTTTGAATCATTCCTTATATCTATATATGGATGGTCGTAAATCTTTCCGCATATTTTACGCTCTAAATACTACAAGCATTGCCTAGATATAAACGCTAAAAGTCCCACACAGATGATATGTATATATAACATATGCACGTATATGTATATGAATATATGCATGCATGCAATATATATATATATATATATATATATACACACATGCATATAGATCTAGCCAGCTGAACAGAAAGATCGATAGTCAGATACTTAGATAAGGAAATAGATAGATTTAATGTATTTCTTCCAACGGTTGGACTGTCGGCACGCTTCGCTGCAATTGTCAATTGTTCAATCACTCATATCGATCACCCACCGATTTCTGTCTGGTGATATTTGATCGAAGTCGGTTCTTCCAAACACTAAATTTTGGGACGTTAACGGCAAGGCCATAAGAAGGAAAAATCGAATGCAAACATGCAGACGTGGCATATTTGTATTTTGTATATATGCATGTCGCTTCTGAATTCAATTATATACTTTTCATTTATTTGGTTTTTACTTTCCTTTACCCCTCCTCTTTCTATAGGCTACCTTTGACGTTATATCATCTAACGTTTTTTTTTTAAAAACAAACTTAATAGAGTTCAGCTAATCCCTATACTTATCCATTATTTTCTGTTAAAGTGTCTTATTGACGAGTTTCATTTCTTCATTTCCCTGAAGAGAAGATTACATTGTTTTACACCATTTTATTCCATTGGAATAATACCAGTGCTATCTTCGAAACATGTGTCGGAAGTAAAAGAATTTGAATAACACCTGTATTTCGCTCCTTTTATTTATTTATATATATATTATACAAAATATTTCCCGTAAACCCGGAGTTTCTACCTTTAAAACCAAGGAATTACAACCATTTTACTTATGTGATTTTTTGCTACCCTGGTAATTATTTATCTAATTTTTCCGTATTAATTGTTAACAAGGGAAAAATACACACCCATCTCTCTCTCTCTCTCTCTCTCTCTCTCTCTCTCTCTCTCTCTCTCTCTCTCTCTCTCTATCTATCTATCTATCTATCTATATATATATATATATATATATATATATATATATATATATATATATATATAATGCATATACTGATTTAATATATTTGCATCTATCTATTTTTCTCTTTCTCTCTCTCACTTTCTCTATGTATGTATATATATATATATATATATATATATACATATATATATATATATATATATATATATATATATATATATATATATATATATATATATATATATATATATATATATATATATATACATATATATATGAACAAAATATTTTTTCGACACAAGCAGCATTAAATACATTTACAGCATCTGTCCTTTTATTTTATTTTTAATCCAATTCAAACGAGATTTTAACTGTCGTACCGTCGATAACTTACTTAGTACAGAATAGTATAATATGTTCCATTTTTGTATATAACAATCCACTTGAGATATCTGAATCTTTTCGAATTAAAAAATCCATTCTCTCCAAACAATTTATGTTTTCCGAATAATAGTTCCAATATTTACTGGAACATCTCTTTCTTATTGTTTCCCCTACCTTTATTAGACATTTATTTTTGTTTCGATGATATGATGGCATTTTATATTTTTCTTCATGTTACATTTTTACTTAAACGTATTAACAATTTGCTATATTTTGTAGAACCAATCACGGTTTTGAATATGCTCTGCTTCCTATCTTTTAACGATGCAATTTTAAAATGAGAATTCCTATATTCACCTATTATATTGTACCGAGAAAATATCTTTATGTATTTTCATTTGCCGAAAGCTACATGAAGTTTGAATACATTTTCGCAACAAGTACCCGAAACGAATATTGCAATTCTTTGCCACAGATCTGCAACACAGTCGTATGTGTATTAAGTAAATCGTATTTGTTTTTTGAAGTATATGTTTGGGAAATATATATTTCTGCGTTATTTGTTTTCCTCCACTTCAACTAGTTATGAATAATTTATTGCGTCAGAACACTTGTCTTCAGCAAACAGCAGCAAATGGTTTCATCGAAATCCATTAGCTTAGTGCAGTTTTGTTTATATTCGATATCATTGATTCTTTAACAGCATCTTAACATGCAAATTTTCATTTCATTACCATTTGTTATGGGTAACTACAAATGTAAAGCCTGGCAATGGTTATAGTTGAAAAACGTATTTTGGCTTTGCTTATTTTGCTTCACATTAGTCATACATCCTTACATACAGATTCGAATAAAACAATGTATGGCCGAGTTTTACGCAAACATTTACTGAAAATCACTAGTTTACATACGGAAGACAATATGTTCTGCAATATGAATAAATATGTGTACGCGAGACAATGACAGCTTACAAGCAGATATATATATATATATATATATATATATATATATATATATATGCACACACGCGTGCATATGTATTAAGTAAAGAAATAGGGCTTTGGATACATTATTAACACACTGAGAAAATCCAGATTTCCATAGATTCCTAACAACATCTAATGACGGGGGAATATAATAAGTTGTTTCAGATAAATAATTATACTGCACTTCATTCGATATAGGTAAATCCTAAGTTCGCTTCGCTGGATTTCATTCTTCCTGCAGAGAATATAATCAAGACATGATAAAGAAAATTGGAGCATTATATATCTGTGAAATTCGTTTATTTCAGCATGAATCTCATTACACTCGTATCCGACATGTGTTTCTCCTGCATAAGTGTCATAATGTCCTTTCGTATAGCATTCAGTTGGCTAAGGTCACTCGCAGTACATATTCATCCAAGCTACACGTTACGATGCATCTTTGTTTAAGACTTTTCCCATGTGGGTGGGTGAAGGGAACTGAGGATTTCAGTGTTACATGGTCGTTCTTAAAATATAGTCTAGGTGAGGAACCATAAAAACTTGTGTTAGATAGACTAGAGTAGAAATTGCTTGAATTAGGTTATTATTAAAGTTCTGGCGCCATAGAGACTTAAAATGACATCCTTAAAATTTAAGGGAATACGTTATTTTTTTTAATACTTAGTAGTATAAACCTCAACCTCAATCGGGCCAGAATGCAGTCTCATTACTGGTTACTCATAAAGACTAAAATATGATACCGTACAAGGTAAGTGGTCAGATTTAAAATAATCAAAAAGAAAAAGCAAATACGAAAGTAATGAATAAATAGCTGTGTTCACTCTGGGTGTTCAAACCACTTCATACATATAAAGTTTTAAACATATTTGAATATCAGAAATGTAGTGTTGATTCAAATGAGTAACGTAATTTGAAATTTTAATCATATTTAGCCTTACTCCACAATTCCTTCCTTTCTTAAACCTATTTCAATACAATGGTAAATGACTAAATGAGTCAATGAATGGTGAATAGGAGGGGGATCTACTTCTCCTCTCTCTCTCTCTCTCTCTCTCTCTCTCTCTCTCTCTCTCTCTCTGTTTGTCTGTCTGTCTATATGTATGTATGTATGCATGTATGTATGTATGTATGTATGTTTATCTATCTATCTATCTACCTAACTCTCTTTCTATCTATCTGTATCGTCGTGGACCCCCCCCCCCCCCTCCGCAAAAAGTTCTCTTCTGAACAAAACCCCACCAAAACATTTCTTCTATATAAATGAAAAAGCTTTTTGTATATTTACAAAATTCTACTCGAGGCGACCTTATTTCTCAATATATATATATATATATATATATATATATATATATATATATATATATATATATATATATATTGAGTATCAACGATTGGAGCTTGCACTGAAACTATATATATATATATATATATATATATATATATATATATATATATATATATATATATATATATATAGTTTCAGTGCAAGCTCCAATCGTTGATACTTAGCAATATCTAGTGATATTGCCAATAAGGTGATACCTATTCACTATTATAACCATAATTATTTAACGAATTGATATACCTTTACGTGTATTTTGATCGACGCCTTATACATATCGAAATTGGAATGGACAATTTTACTTCCGAAATCATTTTACTTCCTTTGAAATTAGAATTCGTATGTACGAGTTCAAAGCTGTATGCATTATTTAATTTCTGAATTTCATGCGGAAACATTTATGGGCTGCAATTTTCCCTTACCCAGTATAGAAAATGTAGTTTCCTTCATCTCGCTCTACAAAAATTATATTAACAGCATATGAACGGAAGCTACGAATAATGGAATCACAATTATATTGATGTGTTATAAGCAATAAATCACCGACTCCATATAAACAGATAACTCCATCAAAACATAGACCTTAAAGATGAGGTATGACAAGTTGCATCTGCTATAATAATGAATGTGATGGTTGTGGATATCATCGACAGAATTTATCAGAAGCTTTCTAAATTTTGGCGAGATATAATTCTGATAATCGGTTTGTTCCGTAGTGAATATTGATAATAATCCACTTCATTCTGCAGTACACAAATTAGGGAACACGAATGTGTATAATAATTTTTATTAGCAAATTTAATTTAGAGGGCTAACTTAGCTAATTTATCTTGGAAATATACTCAGTTATTTTATTACCAACACATAGACAAAAAATGACGCATAATAACAGTATATCCTCAGTTTACGTGTACGGAGTTCCTAAATTAAAGATAACATGACAGCAATTGCAAAATTGCTTCCCAAATATGATGAATATATGCAATTTAAGAATATGGCTATCCTGCGCATAAATCATAATATTGACATTTAAGATTTGCTCGGAAAGAACTGTTAAATTGTAATGGTATTCTTTTTTGCCTAAATGAGATTTATCACTTCTAAGTCGAGATATCTCAGAACCTTGTGAAAATTCATTTCTCTGATATAATTTGTACTCGATTGTACAAGGCATCTCTCTCTCTCTCTCTCTCTCTCTCTCTCTCTCTCTCTCTCTCTCTCTCTCTCTCTCTCTATCTATCTATCTATCTATCTTTCTGTCTGTCTGTCTGTCTGTCTGTCTATCTATGTGTGTTTGTGAGTGTGCGTGTGTGTAAGTATATGTGTTCATGTACGTATGCTTACATATGTAGTCTATTTATCTATATATGTATTATACATATATAATGGCGAGCCACCCACCAATGATAATTTACAGATGAGACGATGTCCACTGTAGACGTTTCTATCACATATTATTGAATGATACAATGTAGAAGATGTGCATGTGCCCTAAGTCTTGAGGCAGTTCACTGAAATGAAATTTGCGAATGAAAGAATATATGAAAAATTCTTCAATGCTCTTTAAATATAGAACTCGTATTATTTGTAATACACTTTTCGGTAGCCAATATGTTAAAGTAAATAATATGAAACTTTGAAACTAAAATAAAATGAGAATTACGGTTGAAGTATCTTTTTGATCATTCATGAATATTCAGCCTGTCATCTGCTGTCATATACAGATAAAAATCAGATCAAAATGTGACCAGACAAAAATCAATACAACTGAAAAAAAAAACAAGGCAAAACATTCTTACTTATTTCTTTTTAATATAGAGAATATAATCATTTAAACGTCTACGTACTCCTCTTGTTGTATTGCAGTTATGCTTGTGCACCACCTTCCATTGTCTTGGTCGATTGGAGAGCATTTCTGCTCGAACAAGTCGAACCCGGGACTTATTTTTCAAGCCCAGTACTTATTCTAGCGTTCTGTTTGCCGAACCGCTATGTTACGGGGAGGCAAACACACCAGCACAGGTGATGAGGGAGCAAACGCAGATACAAATATATATATATATATATATATATATATGCACACACACACACACACACAGACACACACACACACACACACACACACACACACACACACACAAACACACGCACACAGGCACGCACACAGGAACACACACACACATGCACGAACACGCAATCACAATGTTACTAGTTGTGCTTCGTGATTCTACAGACAAGGAATTATACTTTGTACTTCGTACGAAAACTATAGATTACTCCGAATATAGCTTTACTCATAAGCTTTGTCTATGTACCCATCTACTATGACAATAAACTGGATGTTTCTAGTGAGATATAAATGGAGGTGGAAACAGCTATACAACAACATTACTTCGGTATTGCTTTTTTCCCCACTATCATTACATATAATCATAGGATTGTTATTTTGAACAATGAACGGTTTCTGTTGGAACAATATAAATCTACACAATAAGAAATTATTTCCTCAGAAAGAAAAACACAATCTAATATAATTATAATTGTAAAACTCCTTTTTTACATAGCATGAATATTGTGTATATATTAATGCAATTTTATTAATATTAATAATTTAAATAACAGGAAATTTATATATATTTTCAAAAAGAGAAATTCAGATTTGACCCTGATTAAAATTTGGTTCCGAACATTAAAGAACTGCACTTCAATTATCATACAAATAAACATACAACCAGTTCACTTCCCATCGTAACATTCATGAAGACTATGTATAAATCAATACATTTAAATAGGAAAATCTCCATTAATAGTAAAAATAGATAATTGTAAGTTAATGAAAGGAAACAAAACTATATCTAACGCCTATCAATTAAGTGCAATAAAGTGAACCTGTTGACTTGGAAACTTTTCAAAGAATTAAAGCGATGCCATAATGGCTTATAGTTTATTTATTTATTTTTTATGTGTGTATGTGTGTTACTTTTTCTGTTATATATTCTAGTCACAAATTGTTTCCTCTTTCAAAATTGTCACAAGTTGATTTTCAATGTTCGATGATTAGATTTTGTCACACAATTGAATAAATAAAATCACGAAAATTACATTTAATAAAATCAATTGCTAAATAGTGTGCTTCGAAGTTATACTGGAAGTAACATTTGCTTTCTCTCGTGTGTCTGGTTACTTAAGATGCTCACAAAATCATAAATAGCGAGTCTTGACATCTCTTATATATTTTAGTCTTCAATTCTGTTTTCTTCATGTAACCTAATTCACTCACTTTTAATTTTTCTATTTCCAAACATTAATCTCTATTTTTCTTGAATGTTAAAATGCATATGCTGGCATTACGTTATAAGGCAGTACTTAAATGATAAGTTGTCTTTCGAAATCAAATTTCTTAGTCTAATTCAATATCATTATGAATACTTTTCGATGTATTTTATAAAAGGAAACAAATCAGTAACAAATGGTAACATCTACAGCAACAACACCGTAAATCATATTAAAAAGATTATCACATTAATAATAAAAAATATGGTGATCTTTACCTATCACATATTAAAATCTCTCATACCAGAGTCTTACTGGTATTGAGTTTATTATCAACAATGGAGTATGATGTATGTGAGGAACAATATAAGTTGTCCAGTATGTATTGCAGAAAAAAGGACAATCCTATTTGCACTAGATGAAGTATAATAAATAACCAATGTTAAAGAAGTCAAATATTTTCTAACGATCAAAGGTTTTGGAAGAATATTAAAAACACCACATACGCAGAGATGTACACATAAAAGCCTACTCATACATATCCACATACGCACATGCATATATATGTGAACATAAACACACACAGACGCACATACAGACACACATACAAGCACGCACACACACACATAAGCACGCACACACACACACAAACACACACACACAGACACACACACACACAGACACACACACACACACACATACACACACACACATATATATATATATGGGTATGTCTGTCCGTTAGTAGTAGGTATATATGAATATATATATATATATATATATATATATATATATATATATATATATATATATATATATATATATATATACGTTTGTGCGTGTGTGTATTTTTCTGTATACATATAACAGTGTGTATGTTTATGTATGAGAGTATGTATGTTTGCCACAATGTATAAGCCTTCTAGGGCTGGTTAAATGAAAATGTTCATGTCTGTATGATAAAAAAAAGTTCCGTTCAAAGCTATCTTTGAAGTGCCTATTGGGTCAATATTATTCAATTTCATGGTTTTGTTGTAAAGATGGCTGTTAAAGATACATATGAAACAATTTAGAAGTTTAATATACTTTTATTTTTATATACACACTAATACTTATATAATACACACTCGATTTCTATATGTATGTTTACGTATATATATATAATATATGCATATGTATATGTGCATGTATATATATATATATATATATATATATATATATATATATACATGTGTGTGTGTGTGTGTGTGTGTGTGTGTGTGTGTGTATGAACATATATATATATATATATATATATATATATATATATATATATATATATATATATATATATATATATATATATATATATATATATACATTTGTACAAAGAAATGCGTGAGTGCTTTAGTGTGTGTGTTTGTGTATGTGTGTGCAGAAGTACATATATAAACGTCTCCCAACATTCATTATTTATTTTATCTTTCTTAAATCAACGATTTGGAGCCAAAATAAAAAATGGGGGTCGCAGTCAATTCCTGGAGAAAATACAAATACACACACATGCACCCATGCACATATATATCTAGAGAGAGGTGGGGAGGGAGATATATTGATATCACCTTTTAGTTAAATTCAATAAAAATTTACTTGATATAAGCAAATGATTTTTGACATTTATAAGGAAAAAATATTAATTGTAAATAACAGTTGGGTCTATACAGAAAACGTTTTGAAAAATGTCAAAAAATTATATTAATTAGAAATTTGAAGATTTTAAGTTTCTGAGAAAGTTAAATCCATAGGTAATTGGCATGGTATATAGAGTGTTGATTTCAGACTAATATTTTTTTTTTTACTTTCTCCTTCGTATGTCGAATATATAATTTTTCTTGCTATCATATATTTTCCAGTTTTATACTATCACTTTCAATCATTTGAAATCGACATATGTCACATAATATTGTATTTAATTATTTTAATATTTTAAAAACAATTTAGCTTGTTTCTAATGACGAACGTTTTGTTTACACTTTCTGCACACATGGTGCATTTTTTATATCTATATTTGACACTGCAACTCTATTCTCTCTCACAATGATGAATGGTATGTATGTTGCACGTATATTTATAATAAAAATCAATATTATATTTGGAACGAAATCAAATATAGTTCGCGGTGGTGGAAGGGTTAACGGTAGAAGCGAATATCTTCAGACAGTTATATAATAAGAGCAATATTTAGATTGTAGTAAGGCGGAACGCTGGCAGAAGCGTTAGCACGCCGGAGAAAAAAATGCTTAGCGGCATTTCTTCCGTCGTTACACTCTAAGTAGAAATTTCGCCGAGATTGATTCTCCTTCATCATTTCGGGGTCAATAAAATAGGTACCAGTTGAAAACTATGGTCGGTGTAATCCAATAACCAGGTCTCTCGAAATTGCTGGCCTTGTGGCAAAATATGAATTCAATATTTAGATTGCTGTAGGTTTTAATTCATTTCCGAAATAGAACTACTCATTTAACCTCTCTTTAGTTGAAAAATATAAAATTTGGGATCGGAGGCATGTTGTTACCTAGTAACATTGTGCTGTCTGATTACAGGGGTCCCTTTCCTGTAGATTCTATCATATTTTGTACTGCTAAATATTTCCACCATAATATTGCTCTCCTATACCTCAAAGCTTATTTCCTTTGCTTCAGACAGCTGTATTTCCGAGACAAACTGTAACGGCCTTCGATCTTTTCCAACCTCCAGCAACCGAACACCATTTCCATCAACATAAACTATGGAAGTGTTCTTCAGCGCAGAAATGTGCGCGTGCGGATATCAGTGTTTGTGTCTGTGTTTGTCACCTACCGTCGGTCGACGGGAGGTGCTGAGAGATTTATATTCCTGTAAACTAGCAGTTCGGCTGGAGACGCCGTTGGTATAAGTATCAATCGAAAATTCTTTAAAAGTGCGGCCCTCGATGGCTGCGATCATATGATAGAAGCAATTAAAAGAAAAAAAAGACAATATATGTGTGTGTGCGTGTGTGTGTGTGTGTGTGTGTGTGTGCGTGAAGGCGCATGTATGTATGTATGTATACATATACGTATTCGTCGTGGCGGCGCAATGGTCCAGTGTTTAGGGCAGCGGATTCGCGGTATCGTTACCAAGACCAGGCGTTGTGAGTTTTACCACAACTTTTTCTCACTCTTTTTTCCTGTTTCTTTTGTATCTTTTTTTCAAAGGGTCAGCCTTGTCACGCTGCGTGTGACGCTGAATCTCCCCTGAGAACTACGTTAAAAGTACACGTGTCTGTGGAGTGCTCAGCCACTTGCACGTTAATTTCAGAAGCAGGCTGTTCTGTTGATTGGATCAACTGGAACCCTTGTCGTCGTAACTGACGGAGTATCACGGAGAACACAACTGCTACTGCATAAACCTGATGACTACATAACACATGAAACTACTAGTTTATTTCAATATCATAACGATGCTAATTTGTAAAAATTCCAATTAAAACAACACACGCATTTTTGTGTATATATTTTACGTCTGTATTTGCATATAAACAATAGAGATTTTGACCACAGAATTTAATGAATACAGCAATCAATGCGACATTACAAACTTCCTAACCGAAATATACGAGTACATACATACACGCACATACGTACGTGCACTCACGAATGTATACGTTGGTATATGTGCATGTGCATAGGCACACATACACACAGATACACAGAAACATACACACACACATGTGCTTCATGTATGCACACAAGATACTTAGACAACGAGAAATTTCATTATGTATGTACGTTGCTATGTAACTTGTGTGTGGACGTATGCCAGAATAATTGTATACCGAATAAACAATTTGATATTAACTAAGTGCAATGTCATGAAGACAAATATCGGCCTTTAACCCATTTTTGAAAGCTCTTACAATTTGGCTACAATATTAATTTTACTAATAAAACGAAATAATATGTTGACCCTAAGAAAACATGTAATTTCTAATTTGTTTTGATCTGGCACCAATCCATCTCAGTAATTATATATGTAAATTTTCATAAAGCTTGTTCTTATATATATGAGTATATTACGACACGAATGACTTTCTTGACTAAGAGAAATGTATTTTTAACTATAAAAATATGTAACACGCGATTATTTTTCATGGCGTTCATTGTTATCTAGGTGGATTGTAAAATCATATTGCAAAATTGTTTCATTTACCTTCACTTACATATATAAACGTTGTTTAATAATGCAAAAATCAATTTTATATTTAATTGCTGCAATCAGCGTTTAAATGGTTCGATTGAATGCATCGTACATACTCACTCAATATGCTCTTGTGCGATATATATTACATGTAACATAATATAATGTAATGCAGTATGATATAATATGCTATAATATAATATATATTAATATATGGGTGTGTGTGTGGGGACACTGTCTCTCTCTCTCTCTCTCTCTCTCTCTCAATATATATATATATATATATATATATATATATATATATATATATATATATATATATATATATATATATATATAATATAATATAATATAGGATAAAATCTTCCTAGGAATTTATCAAGTATTCAGCGTGAAAAAAACCCATAAGGAAAAAAACTCATTGTTTTTTTCCCATATGCCCTTATATAAATTATATATATATATATATATATATATATATATATATATATATGTGTGTGTGTGTGTGTGTGTGTGTGTGTGTGTGTGTGTGTGTGTGTGTGCGTGCGTGTGTGTGTGTGTATATATATATCTTGGAAAATGTGTGATATACTTGGTAGGGACAGGTATATTTGAAAAAAAACAAAAAGAAGGATTTCACTAGTAGTTCTAATCACTTTAATAATATAAATTTTACATTTTAGTTTGTAGATCTAGTCTCCTAGATCTACAAACTAAAGTGTAAAATGTAGGTTATTCAAAAATGAAAAGGAAAAAGATTAATTAAACTGATTAAAGCTACCACTGAAATCATAGTATTAATTTTCTTTTTTCAAATATATATAAATATATACTTACACACAGAAAAACACATATAACACACATATACAGATGTGAAGAAAGAAATTGAGAGTGGGAGAGGGAGATTTGGAGCTACACAATTAATCATTTTTGTTCATTTCCCTCGCTTGCAGCCCGTGTCTATGTGATAAATAAGGTAGTTTTGGAGCCTTTTAGCGTCTTCTTCTGGCATGTGGCGCTACTCAGTAGTTGTTCCTGTGATATGTATATATATATATATATATATATATATATATATATATATATTACACACATATATTTATGCATATTATATAACACACACACACACACACACAAGCACACACATATGTGTGCGTGTTTTTGTGTGTGTTATAAAAGAAATGATACTATTTCACATATCTAAAGGTTAATTTGCGACTTTGTAACACTATAAACTGTTCTTTTGTTGCTACTTCAATAACAACTTTAATAATAAATCTTCATTTTATCATTGTAAAATATATAAAATTCAGTCGAATAACATTTGAAATAATATTTTATAACGAAGTTAAATACACGGCTGCCAACTCACTGCATAAAAGTAATACCATCCGCATCCATTACGCATAACAACACTTGTTATTCGATGCATGATACATTCTTCTCACTCTGAAGTTTGTTTTCAATCTCTACATATTCATATTAATCTTAAGTTGAACAAATACATGAAGGGCTTTATTTGACCTCTTTGTTAGTTTCTATGAAATTTGTTACAATTTAGATTTGTTGAAAACTATTTTGTATTGAAATATGTATATACTAGTGCTTATTCTTTTAAAATCCCATTTCAAGTTTTCTATTGAGAACACGTTCCACTGCTATGTCATATATTCCATATAATCAAGCCACATACATATTTGACTTCTAAGATGGTTTACACTATATGGAATAAAAACATATCATTAAACAATGTTTGCAATAAACTTTTTGAAGTACCCTTTTTGTTAATTGCTAACGAAAGATAATGGCTTATTTCCAGTAGTCGCTCGAAGTCTAAGTGTGCTAAATGTGATTAACTATAATCCTTTATATCAGTGTTATATACTCTCTTATATACATGAAATAAGGATGTGAAATAGTTGTCTCACTGCTATCAAGAATTTGTATGAATGTAAAATAACTGAAAAAAAACATATAAAATAAACTTGATCAAAGACTGGAAGGATGACTTATTTTAGGCTTTCCTGTAGCGAATTCCCTTCTAAACGCCATCGTTCCACTTTCTAAACTAAATCTATGTAAAATTAAAAGTACCTAACACAAAAACATACAATTAATTTCTTTTTATTGGTGTTACCTCCTAGTTATATCATCCTCTAAACTCAAAATATTGTAATACTGAACAGGAAGTAAAATTTAAAAAGTATTGTACATCTGAACACTGTCTGTTACAAGTTTCCGAAAGTAATCAATTAAAGATAAGATGAATTTATTTTTGACCTACAGTAGAATATTTTAGAAAACACAGAAGATTGCGAAATGTTTTAGAACAGAATAAGATGAAAGCGAAGTGATGAATTAATAAGAATTTTGACATAGGAAATTTGATTAATTTAGATATTAATAAAATAAACAGCTGTACTTGTGTTACCTCACTAAATACTGATTGCAACAGAATTGTAAAATTAATTGTGCTGTCTGGCTAAATACATAATTTTTCACATAAACACTAATGAATATAAGTGTTCTGCATATATTTCTTCTGCAAATTATTCAACATGAATCCATTAAATCTCCAATCTCCAGCAGAAGATCTATGTAAGGTGTATATGAACAAAACCTTAACAGCACTAAATTGATTATTATGCAAAATCCGCAAACGAAAGAATCCAGCTGATCTTGGGTTACAATACCGAACAAAATATAATGTTGAATAACTCATCATTGTATATTGGTGTATTGGAATGACGGTGCCGTGGTTCAAATAATTTATTTTTGGATTTACAATTAATCAAATATAAGTGAAAGATGATTAATCGAACAAAACCATTGCCTAGAGGGCTGTAACTAGCTTCATCTTCACATTTGCCATTACTAAGTCATATTTAGATTCTTTATCTTTTATCTGTTGCTTCTGTCAGCGGCAAGGTCAGTGGCAATATGGGGGCAATAGGTTTCCGGCTTGTAAAATTTAATTCATATAATTAACTCCAGAAAATTGTTTTAAAAGTTTGAGACTTACTCTATCGTTTTCTATTGACAAATCACTAGGTTATCTAGACGTAAACAAAACTAGCTTCCGATGTCAAGTGAAGGATGTTAAAATGAAACACAATGACACACACATAATCAATTATTATGTCAATTAACACTACGGGATTCCTGAAGTAGATCCAACGGAAATATGCCCCAATTGCACATGGCATCTGGTAGCAGAAACCATGCCACACCAACCACATGGTCCCCGGTTCAGTCTTACTGCGTGTCATCTTGCCCAAATGTCTTCTACCATAGCCTCGGGCCGGTCAAAGCCTTGTGAGTAGACAGAAACTGAAAAACGCCAGTTATAAGTATATATATATATATATATATATATATATATATGTATATATGTATGTATGTATGTATGTATGTATGTATGTATGTATGTATGCATGCATGTATGGGCTTGTTTGTGTCTATGTTTGTCCCTCCATCATCGCTTGACAACCGATGTTGGCGTATTAATGTACCCGTCACTTAGCGATTTGGCAAAGTGTGACCGATAAAATAAGTACGAAGAATAAGTCCAAAAATGGAGAAGAAATCGTTAACGACATACGTGACTTACATTATGTATATATGTAACAGTTCCATATGTAGAATTTAAACATATTTTGAATTGTTCGGGTTAATATGACATGAAGTATTATCCTAACAATTAGGATTTACAATATCCAGTTTCGATGTAAGATCATGATAATATACATATATACATTTTCAATCTTATTGAGAAAGCAAAATGCTTTGAATTGAACATAACGATGAAAACTTGAGGAAAAGTTTCTTCATTTCTATATTTTAAACTTTTCATGGCTACTTTGTTAACTGTGCAATCAGCATAAA
The DNA here is from genome assembly GCF_046866305.1 of Octopus bimaculoides. Classification (NCBI taxonomy): domain Eukaryota; kingdom Metazoa; phylum Mollusca; class Cephalopoda; order Octopoda; family Octopodidae; genus Octopus; species Octopus bimaculoides. The sequence continues at coordinate 55,057,034 of NC_142942.1, forward strand.
GCAAAGGTTTATATATGTTTATTACGAGAGGTAAGAATTATTGATGAATGTAAGAACGCATTAGGGAATCGAGAAAAGAGTTACTTCAAAATATTTATTCAAGTTGAAAAATATAATAAAAAATATACACAGCTGTTGTACACGGCATAAAATGTTTATTTTGAATTACATCAATAAATGAAATCTCTTAAACATTTCAATTAAGTAATATATACACATGACAAAAATCATTAATTAATTTTATTTAAATATAACGACTTAACGTGACGATAAACAGATGTATGTCAGCTTCGATATAATGTCTAGTTTTTATATGCAGTACCTTCAAAACTTCTTCGCAGTTATTCAATTTATCTCGTTTGAAATCACTCGTGTAATTAGATAACGTCATAATTAGCAGGTGCCAGTCATTCAATTGATAGATAATTGCTTCTACTTGTCAGTATGACAAAAAATTTTAATAAAATTACAGCTTGATCATGTGGCTTTATCTATCTATCTATCTATCTATCTATCTATCTATCTATCTATCTATCTACCTATCTATCTATCTATCCATCCATCCATCTATCCATCTTTCTATCAATTAATCAATCCCTCTGTCTGTCTGTCTGCCTGTCTGTCTATTTATCTATCTATCTACCTATCTATCAACTCATCTATCTGTCTACCCATTTATCTCTCTGTCTATCCATCTATGTATCTATCTGTTTATCTGTCTGTTTACCTTACTATACACGGTCTGATCAATAAGTATCCGGACTGTTGTCATAATAATGAAGCTAAAGCACGTACAGTTAAACCAATCAGTAAAGATTGACCCTGAACTCGGTTGTGCATCGGCATTACTTTCAACGCTCTAACCCTTTTCCACTGTCTACAGGATTGTTTGGAAGGAGGTGTGTAGCGTGTGATTGTTGCAATTGACCATGACAGAGAAAGTTGTCACGGCGATACCTGCTCACAGTCCTACGTAATGTTGCAGAAAGTTTATGGAGAGGGGTGCATGAGGCACGCACAAGTGTACAAGTAGTTCAGACGTTTGCAAGGTTGCATAAAAAAAAATGTCGATATTGACGAACGTTCTAGGACACCCGCAACCAGCAGAACTGAGAAAAACATCGCAGATGTGCGTGCAGCTGTGAGGGGAAATCGTTCAATCACCATCCGTAAGTTATCAGAAAATGTGCAGAATAGTTACCTTTCAGTTCACTCCATTATAACTGAAGATTTGGTTATGAGACGCGTGTTAGTCAAGATTCTTGCAAAAACTGCTTTCATCTGACCAAAAGCACACTTGGGTTTCAGTTGCACAATATGTCATTAATTGTGTCAAGAATGGTGAGGACTTTTTGAAAACTTTGTGTATGCCTCTGAGCAGATATCGCAGATTGGCAAAATTTGATGCAGAATCTCTTCTCAACTTTCTGTGATGGTCTATGCGAAAATCACACGTCACACACCGTCTTTCCAAGTTCTGCTGTAAACAACGAAAGTGAGGTAGAACGTTAAAGCTGAGTGGGCATCCATAGCAGTGTTCATGGTCAATCTGTGCAAACGGTTAGCTTCGTTAATGTGGCATCAGTCCGGATAGTTATTGAAGAGACCATGTAAATCTATGTATCTATGAGTCTATCAAATATATTGGAGCACGTTGATATTAATCTACGTGTATGCATGTAGGTATATATTCATATAGATATGTCTGTGTATGTATAAATATGAATGCCTACGTGCGTTTGTGAATCTGTGCGTATGTATGTGTATGTTTATATATACTAACACGCACACACACATACGCACTATATGTCAAAAACAATAAAACGGACAGCAGAATAGGAGCAACGTTTGATGAAAAAAATGGATGTTAACGTTTTGAGCTTTAGTTCTTCATCGGAATGAAGAAAGAGAGAGGACGGGAAAAATACAAATATTGAAATGAAAAGATGTAAGATTAAACATAAAGTGATAAATCAGTTATATGCATTACGACATTATTAGAAGGGTAAATGAAGGTGTGCATAGGCATATATAAAATGTATTTGATTGGAAGCTGGCAGATAGGGGAGAGGTATGGGTTGAGGCGGTGTGCTTACATGTATAGAGGCGTGTATGTCCAGCGGTGTTGATTACTAATAACCTGAGTGTGCTTGCGCGCGCTTGTGTGTGTTTTCATGTGTGTGACTTTCCATGAGTTCTCGATAATTGCATGTTGTAAAGAGGTGGAAATGAATGTGAATTCGTTTTGGTCAGTGCATGTTTATAAAAAGGTAAGTTCGAATGTCAAAACTTATTTCAACGAAAGGAAGTGTTTTAAACAAAAGGTGGTAAATGTTAGAATTATACAAACTGTGTGAGAAGAGAAATAGTCGAAGTAGACGGTAAAAATCCCTACCATAGTTGCACAAATGCCTGTAATTTATATAGCGGGTGTTTGAGATAGCAAGAAAATTGTAACATCAGCAGAAAAGTAGAGGGAACTGCTGAAGAAGCCGATAAAATTAAGAGAAAACGACAATATGATGAAGTGATGGACGAGACATACGCACGTGTTAGACAAAAATTGATTTCGAGACGGAATTTTCCACTTCTGAAATTAGAGTCGATACTTAGTGTAAAGTATCACGATGGAAACTGATGGTAGTATAAAATCAGTTGTGCTTCAAATAAGAGATGACAAGTGGAAGAGAAAAGAATGTGCGATTCACAACTGCTAACCAAAAGTGGAGTGACTGTTATATTGAATAATTGTGTGTGGGTTTGTGTCCCTGCACGTACATGTACGTGTGTGCGTTTGAAACTAGGAAAATAAGGGTTTTTGCAAAGCAGTACTGCCTTTTTGTATATGTAAGCATATACATGTGTAATTAAGGAGGGGGAGGCCTATTTATATGAACAACAATGTACATTAGCGCGTTTGTGCTATATGGGAAATATATGGCTATATGGGAAATATATGGCGTAATTAGTATCCTTTGACAATACAGTGAACTGTCCGTAGAACGTTTTCAATAAGGAGACGCATGTTAGCGACAGTTTTGCCAAACGGGGCTGAATGAAGGTCATAGAATAAATGATGCATACGGTGGTGAAAAAGGTGCTGCAGTCGCAGAAGTAATTATTGTAGTGACGATTAATAAAGTGTTGAAGTCAAAGGAAAAAAATAAGGCAGGCGAATCCCTGGAAAGGAGAAGCAGAACTGGTGTAAATATTATGCCGCACCCTGGGCAGAAAATGTGGAGAGAGTGCTCTCTGCTTCTTAAATTTATGTTTCTGAGTTCTTCATCGTAGGTCCCGAAAAGACAAAATCGGTTCTGATCAGTGTAGATAAAATTGCTGGGAGAATGTTGAAGTGCAAGTTCCAGGCTGCTCGATGAGCACAAGGTTGGCGTGTTAAGGACATAAGATCTACCTTAAGGTTACAGAGATTCGTACATAGGGGTCTAGGGGAGGGTTTAGACAATGAATGTATAGAGTGTGATGATGAAGTGTTTGGAAACTCTGAGTGGTAGATGAGAGGAAGATATACGTTAGCAGATGATGAAAAAAAGTATTACTGGGAATGAGAACGGGGCATGCGCAGAGGACAATACTGTAGAATGTACAGTGACTATTTCTGTTCTTCTGACGTTAGACAGCCACATCAGAATAGTGACCAATTGTGTGCTGGTCTCATGATGATATCGTAACAAGTGAACAAAGGGAGATGTGAGCGGATGGGCAAAGAATTCAGCCACGTGAGATATGTATCTACATAGACAAGTACATACCTAAACACATACATAATACATACATATAAATATATATATATATATATATATATATATATATATATATATATATATATATATATATATATATATATATATATATATATATATATATATATATATATATATATATATATATATATATATATATATATATATATGTATATATATATATACTCTTATACAATTATACATACACAACAAACACACACACAAACACACACATATGTATATACTTTTTTACAGTCCTATATAAGTGTATATACAATTGAATGTGAACCATATGTGTACATAATATATGTAAATATGTAAATATATACATAAATATATCGATCAAAAAGAAATACGTCTAGCAATATAGCTATTGATATTGTTTGATGTTCAAATCGGATTTTCATTATTCCGTTGGTGACATACCACATTCTGTTTGAAGAATACGAAAGACGTGTAATTGTCTGGACAGTAATATTAGAAAAGCGGAGTATTAAATGTTCATTTGTCACTATTATGAATGTGAATATTATTGATTAATCTGCTGATGTATGTATGTATGTATGTATGTATGTATGTACATATATATATGTATATGGATATTTATATATATATATATGTATTTATATATATGTATATATATATGTATATATATATATATATATATATATATATATATATATATATATATATATATATATATATGTATATATATATATATATGTATGTATGTGTATATATATATGTATATATATATATGTATGTATTTATATATGTATATATATATATATATATATATATATATATATGTATATATATGTATGTATTTATATATGTATATATATATATATATATATATATATATATATATATATATATATATATATATATACGTATGTATTTATATATGTATATATATATATATATATATATGTATTTATATATGTATATACGTATGTATATATAGATGTATATATGTATGTATTTATGTATGTACATATATGTATATATATATATATATATATATATATATATATATATATATATATATATATATATATATATATATATATATATATATATAAATTTAAGGAATGGAAAAAACGCAAGTTACTCGGTCATAATGTCTTACGTTTAAGATGATTCTCATGCATTTCCCTGAGGAGACGTTTACATTTTTAACATCGCCGATTCCTATGGATCGCATAAATTGTAATTCATCGAAACATATGTCGGAATAAAGTATGCAGCTATAATATGCGTTTTCTCCATTCCTTAATTTTTTTTAATATACTCAAATACCCAAAATATCAAGGAGTTTCTGCCTCACCAACAGGAATTACACCACAGTTATTTTGCGATCTTTGCTACCTTGGTTTCTATTAACCCATTTATTCTATCCGAATTATTATTTATTAGGATAGAATAAATACATATAATTAAATATATATATATATATATATATATATATATATATATATATATATATATATATATATATATATATATATATATATATATATATATATATATATATATATGTATATATATATATATGTATATATATATATATATATATATATGTATATATATATATATATATATATATATATATATATACAAGTAAATATATGTATACCTACACACATACACAATTCTATATGTATGTGTATATATACAAACATATACAAATATAAATATATATATCTACATATAGTGGTATATATATATATACATATAGTGATATATATATATATATATATATATATATATATATATATATATATATATATACGTTTTAGGTCTTTTTTCGATGATATATTTAAGAGATCAATATCTATGAATACACCGTACAAGGTCTCATAAATGAAAACAAAATGCTCTTCTATGCTAGTGCATATATGGCCTAAGGATGCCTTTGGATAAAACGCTATTTCGTTACATCTCTAACACTATTGTCTTCATACAGTCTACATCACCGCTAAACCAACATCTCATAGAATTAAACTCTGTTTAGCAATCAGCAGAGAAGTGGTAGAAATTTAGAGAAGAATTGCAGTGTGTTATGGCTTCCTGATAACATTTGAACCATTCGTCAAACTAGCTCCATCTTAAGTGCCATTAAATGTGA
>NC_142942.1:55067925-55092925 GCF_046866305.1 Octopus bimaculoides
TCTGAAAATATGACATACTTTATGATTTATTAGGAAATCTGACACACTTCATAATTTCTTAGGAAATTCGGCATGCTTGAGTAAGTGAAGTAGGTAGTTTAATGATCACTTCTGTCAGAGAGATATGACAGGGCATTACGTTATACATGCTGTTATGTATAGGAATGCTATTCATTGGCGTTGTTCAGCGATATAAGTATGTTTAGATATTTGCATGTGGATGTATATACGTACGTATATTTATATATATATATATATTTGTGTGTGTGTATGTGTTTGTGTGTGTGCGGGCATGTGTGTGTGTGTGTGTGAATTTTTTTTGTATTTGTACATCCATGCATAAGCAAGTGGAAAATGTACACAGGTATACATATCCAATCGCACCCATTTACAGAATATATATATATATATATATATATATATATATATATATATATATATATATATATATATATATATATATATATATATATATATATATATATATGTGTATATATGTGTTTTTATATTATTAAATTCATGAACTTATCAATAATATACTCAGGAAATCAATATTTAATATTTCGAAAAACATACATCCATATATATATATATGTGTGTGTGTGTGTGTGTGTGTGTGTGTGTGTGTGTGTGTGTTGCATATGCATTATTTATTCATCGTTTCTTCCGTAAGAAAAGCAATAATAACAACCTTAACTCTATTCTTAGTTTTCAAACTCGTTTCTGTGAGAAGGAAACAACTATTATGCTTACCTGTCGTCGAAAATTGCTTTGATATCCTTCCCCAGTGATTACGTCTCACGTTATACATATTACACATGCATATATACGCACGCATACACTCAGACACGCGCACGTACACACACACACGTAAACACTCACATACACCATATATATATATATATATATATATATATATATATATATATATATATATATATATATATATATATATATATATATATATTGAGAGATACATAACGTGAGTGCTTAGAAAATTCAAATTTCAGGCGAAAACTTTAGGTAGTTTTCTTCACAAACCCATTGAATGCAAATTACTGATGTGTGTGCAAACTTATTATCCAGTTTTTTTTTTGTTTGTTTTTTTTTATGCGATGTTCATCATTATGTAATGGATATCAGTATCAGTCAATTACTGGTTATGCTGTTATGAGATATAATTAACACCGCTATTAGTCAAGTACTCACGATGGGTTATGGGCTATAATTTTAGTTTGTGCGTTTGTGTAATAGTTAAAGTATTTTACATATTTTAACAGATTGATTCTATCGGAGTACACCAATCAGTTAAACTACTTGTTCTTCAAATTTTATCCTTAATTTATTTAAATTTGTCTTGCATATATGTAGGAAAATTATATAAAACAAACACGATACTCGGAATCTGATATTCATTCCTTAGACATGCAGCAATTTATCTAAGTTTTATATAAAAACAATATTGATATTCGAAAACAAAACGAATACACGTAGGGTGTAACGATAAAACCACGATTTTCTTCCTTTTATGGCTAACTACCAAATAATTTGCTTTCGTATTGGGATGTGCTTTATGTCCATAATCCTTCTCGTTTCTTTGTCATAGTAATATTTATAATTCGTCATTCGCATCTAATTATACAAACTGAAATATAAACACGCACACAGTCTGAAATATACAGATGCATACATACAGGCATATAAACCCATGTACATAGATACGATTAACTCTTCAGGCATATGATCATCACATCGCGTTAGAAATCATAGATTTTAATGAGAACATAAATATTCTATTTTTAAAACTCATAAAATTATAGCTATCGTATTAATTCAGATTAACCTTAAGGGTTGAAGGTAATGATTGTTGGTGTATATAATATAAATATATTATGCACGTGTTATTGTTGGATTTTATATCACTGCCACTTATCCAGGTTGAATGAATAAAGGTATGTGGGTTAAAGTGAATCCATTTGCATATACATAGAAAGAATCTTGTGCATCGATTTCCTGTCTCAGAACTGATTTTCTGCACCAGTAGTCTCTGCAACAGGGAAACTGCACAACTCCCATCACCAAAGGCATTCCGATTTATGCTTTTATGGTCTCCGAAGACGTAATGAAATTAACATTCCCCTGTTGACAAACATACCCTGTAGTGTCATCGTTCATCCTAACAAACATTTATTCAGGATAAAATGTTGAAAGAAATACACGAGCTTTGTTTCTAAGTGCAAAGATTTTATAGTGCGCACACCAGTAACGAAAGCATCGATGCATTGATCTACAACCTGATCACTCTTGTTCCGTGTGAACCTCGTTATCGGTAATCGAAGAATTCAAATATGAATTCCTGTTAGAATCGCTTACATCGCTGATGTGTACACATGCCACACAAGCACCTCTTTAATTCCAAGCTATTGTTCTTGATTTACATCGTTATTAATATCACCAAATTATATCACTTGCACTGATGTAATACCAGCCATAATAGGCGGAATTCGAAGCCAGAATAATTAGAAGAGTTTCAATAAATAAAATTTGAAATATATTCATATTCGATATGAACAGGAAGTCTTCCGAGAGAAATGTTGTTATAATCGGAGTCTAACCATTGTTTCTCACACATAACGTCCAAAAGTGTTGGTCCCAAATAACCATATTATTTTACGTTACAGACATTTTAGTACTGTTGGTAAGTCTAGTTCCATGCAATGTGAGACAGAATAAAGGTGCAAAACTCATTACAGTTGTAGGATAAATCATAACCATTAGATGCATGAAAACAATCTACTTGACTTTAATAATTTTCCTACCCTCGTATTTGAGCTTGTATATTTTTCTTCTTTTTCCCCAATAGTTACTAATCCGGTTTAAATAATGGACCGATGGTACTGTAGAAGAATATGATGCTGAATGCCTGAAGAACCATTTTTTATGAAAAACATATCGACTAGTAAGTTGCCCGACGTGATAAATTCGATGAATTTAAATATGCTATATATGGCGTAGTATACGCAGTTGGTAATCAAACATTTAATTTCAACGTCCCTGGGATACACGTGTAGACTGGTGCTTACATTTAAGATTTTGAGCTAGAGATATATGCCATCTAGAGTGGAACTCTACATACTGGTTCGACATGCTAAGATTAGGAACCAGTTCTCATATAAACAAGGAAAGCTTATGATATTTTCGATAATAATATGGTTAGGACTATTATATTCCCGAATAATGTAACACCAATATCACCGATACAATGCCAGTTAAATTAGAACTCTTAAGTCAGGACCTGCTTGGATTGAAGCAATGTCAACCAGAAAGTAAAACCGCCTGCGACAAAATATGAGTCGTATAATAAATAGGGGTAGTCTGCTCAAAACACCACCAAATATATAATTAATCGCTTCTAGAGGAAAAGTGCCAAATCTACCTGGATTTTATATGAAGCCGAGAAATAGTGAAAACAACTTAAATATCTTAAGGAATTTACTGCAGCTATATTTTCATAACTATTTCTCCATCATTACATTTGTTATTGGTCGAGTTATCTTCGTCCATTCATTAATGTATTCAATATCTTGTACCATCAATGTCTTACGCATGAAGAAATCTCGTTCTTCAATCATTCATAGAGAACATATAATTAGATTTAAGTTTATCGCAAACACGTTTATTTTGAAACTACTATTTTCGTTGATAGGCTTTCATAAATTATCTCTCATTTAAACAAATATGTGACCACTTTGAAGTGCTGAATTTAAGGAGACTTCGTAGTCAGGAGAGCTATCGGTAATTACGTATGAATGAACATAAGTATGTAAATGTCTTCCTATGCAAAGAAAATAATTAGCAATGCTGTTAGCTGACGCATTTTGCATTGTAAATCATTAATGTGTTTAAGAAATTGAAAGTACAGATATGGTAACAATTCTTTCTCTTTTCGACCGATAGTTCTCCTCGGGGAATAACATTTGTTAATATTTTAATCATAAAATAGGATTTTGCTTTCTAAGGTTTCACAATCAGATTTCGTTTTCAATTACTACGCAGCAAAATACAAATAAGATTATTTAATAAAGCAGAAAAAAAGGTAATATTTTTATGTTTATGGTTCTTCTTAGAACTCAGACAACAAAAACTACTATAGCTGCGAAGCACAACCATATTTTCATCCCAAGGCGCAGAGGAACTCCATAAACTTCTATATTTTATGACCTCACAAACCAAAAGTATGTATGTATGTATGTATGTATGTATGACTCTATCTCTCGCTCTCTCTCATTCTACTTCTCTCTCTCTCTCTCTCTCTGTATATATATATATATATATATATATATATATATATATATATATATATATATATATATATATATATATATATACACATATATATATTTATATTTATATATACACCCGTACACACACACACACACACATATTTGTTTACGGTGAAAAGGTCAGATAGCAGGCGAAGTAGTGTTCCGAGCCTATTTCCTTGTGGGATTCAGTTACATCTTTTTATTAGATGACGTTAAATTATAGCCTGATAATAAAACTGAGGAACAAACATTTTTCGTATTTGTGAGACCAGACAGTCGATGTGTGCATGTCTGTAAACATTTTTGTAATTAGTATATTATACCTAATATGGTTAAATATTTTCTGAATAACACTGTACGCTATGTTTAATATTTATCATAGCCCAATTGTGGCCAGAAGTTTGTGTCCAAGCCGTATGGTTTCTGGTTCAGTCGCACTGCTTGGCATCTTCTACAAGTTTCTTCAGCTGTAATCTTGGGCTGACCCATGTCTTGTGAAATGATTTGGTTAAATTGAAATTACAAGAAGCATGTCTCACACACACATACACACACACACACACACACACACACACACACACACACACACACAGACACACACACAGACATACACATATATATATATATATATAAATGAGTGTGTATGTATATATGGTATATATATGTGTGTTTGTGTGTGTGTGTGTGTGTGCTTGTGTCTGAATTTGTACCTCATCAATGCTTGGCAGCCGGCGTTGGTGCGTTTATGCTCTCGTAACTTCATGAATCGGCAAAAGAACTGATAGAATAAGTACCATGGTTTAAAGAAAGAACTACTGATGTTGACTCTTTAGGCTAAAATTCCAAAATGAAACAGGTAAAAATTAAACGCCAAAAGATCGTTCTTTTTAAATACTCAGGCATTCTCTCTTTTAGCGAAATAATGTAGAAATATCCTTCTTTATCGAAAGACTATCTAAATACCTCACAATATCGTTTGTCTTGTATATCATACATTTTATATCTTACATATTAAAACTTCATTCCTGTAAACTAGATTGTCCAAGGGTATGAAATACTCTTCTTTGTGTGATAGTTTAGTTTCGTTATACAGACGAATTTTAGATATAATCGTGTTTGTAGTGTTTGGAGAAAACTTTTGACGATTTCCTTTTTAGCTTTATATCTGAATGTCTCTAAGACATACAGCGAATGTTTGTTTCGAATACATATATGAATATTTGATTAATGTTACCTCAGAATTAAATTATTCCAATATATTATGGATGCATTCGCCGAAAGTGATAAGATAAAATGTTGTGGCATGTGGAATATAAAGTGCACTTTAATAGAAGAAATATGCATTCAAAAAGTGTATATTCACTTTCCAACGTATTTCATCGTCAGCGCTACATACTGGTCTCAATAATAATACATGTCGACGAAAGGACCAGGGATATATCATAACTGTGATGCTTAGAATATTGATAGAGGCGGTACGTTTATGTACCTTCTATTCAATATAAAATTCTTCATACATGATCCATGTAATTAAAAATTAGAACGACATACCAGCTGAAAAAACAGTGGCCTCTTTCTCTTTGATAAAACATGGAAAATGTCGAAATATGCATGTAGTTTTGCTATTGTCTCATGGATAATTAAGTTGTTATTAATTTCTAAGCATTTTGTTCAGTGTAAATGGATGTTTCCGATCGTAACATTTAATACTAATGTAAGTGAGTATTATATCTGTAAATGTTAATGACAGTAAAGAGACCTTCCGCCTTTGTTGATATACAGCTGTCTAATACTTGCCATTACATAGCCCTTAAGTAAACATCCGCTTTTTTGAATAGGTTTGAATTGATTCTTTATCATATAGCATTACAGCATAAAAAGCCAATTAATAATCCGTTCTTGATGTACATTGTACTGTATATTTATTAAATGCCATTTGCGGAAAAAATATATTAATACTTAAGTTTCAGTTGGATGCATAAAGGCCCTCTAATATATGCCAACTGGTTCTGAAGAACGCTTCAAATTTTTAGGAGAGTGCTGCAAGAATGATAGATTTTGGTAAATTGTTTGATTTAATGTTCCTTTAAAACCTTTTTCCGCTATAAAATACTGGATTCGGTGACACCACTTTCATTCCGTCAGTTAACAAATGGATGCTGCCAGATGTATATACCTACTGAAAGAAGAAACGCAGTTGTCAATGATATTAATTAAATCCTGTGTATAAATAGATTTCGAAATACCTCCGAGCTGTAACTAATGCAAGTTAACTTAAAATTTAAGAATGCGCTCGTGATAAATATGCATTATAATGATGAGTTAAGTTTCAATTCCGATTCCATAGTTTTGGCGCTTTAATTTAAAAATATGAATATCTCGACACCACAGATGTTTAACTTTCAGAAATCATTATATGTTAGAAATAAGTGTTTTTTGCATTTATTTCATTGATTTCAAGTTTTCGTAGAAATCATTCAGCCCTAACCCTAACCCTAACCCCATAAATTCATATATATGAACGGTAGTGATTTTGTTTTATTTTGGGATGGTCATTTTTTTCTTTCAAAATAAACGCACGCACAATACATTCATTCTTCACTTCAAATTTATTGTTGTTCCATTATCTGGAAATCCTTCCTCACCCAATCTGTGACCTCATCCTGTGAAGAGGTCACAAGTTGCGGGTCGAAATATTTCCAAACTCCTGGCACAAAATTAGAACAATAATAAACAAGGGTAGAACGAATATGTAGTGCGTGTGCTTATGTGGAAAAAAAAATAAATGATAATCATGAATTTTAACAATATTTGTTTCTATTCACGATTTTACATCAGTAATATTCATAGTAATTACATAAACGTAATATTAATGTTGAATTTCCCGGTAATACACAACTTTACGAAATACTGCTTATATAACCTCTAAAAAGAACTCGAAATACAATGAACAAGTTTAAGTTTTATCGATAATACTTGCTATGGAATGACCGCAAGGTTTTCCGGAAATTACCCTCCAGCTTATTTCGTAAACTTATATTAGGCTTCTAATTACATACGGCGAATGCAGCCATCTTACACTATCTTAGAGTAACGTGATATAATCAAGCGTCTCGATTTCTGGCGTGCCTGTGAGATTGGTATATTATTTTCCCAGAGACAATGCTCTATCTTTAATTTATGATGCAAGTTCTGTCATTGTAATGATTTAGTGCAATATTAACTTGAGTTATAATTACTGTAACCGACATTTATTTCCATCTGACACACTCACACTCACACATCGCTACTAAATCAGAAAATTTGATCTACTACTACTACTACTACTACTACTACTACTACTACTACTACTAATAATAATAATAATAATAATAATAATGACGATGATGATGATAAGATCGATAGAAGATGAAGAAAAAAGAAACAACAACAATATAATAATGATAACTAACTGACCCTGTGGGTATACTATAGTTTAATTAGAAACGACTATGAAGCATTGAAGATCAATATGGAATCTTAAATATTTCATTAATAAATTACAAAAGATATACACAAACAATATAGAGAGTACTTAATTACATATATACAAAATATAATGAACATATTTAACGAATGACTGAAACTATGGAAACGGAATGTTTTTGCTCAGACATATAATGGAGAAAAAAAACAAATATTTCGGTGACAGATATATCTGTGTCTATAAATAAATATATATATATATATATATATATATAGCTTCAAATTTTGGCATAAAGTCAACAATTTCGAGGAAGGAGGTCAGCTGATGTCATCGACTCTAGTGCACAACTGGTGGTATACATTGTATGAACCCCAAAACGATGAAGGGTAACGTTGATATCTGCGGTATTTGAATTTAGAACGTATCGACGGACGAAATGGTAGTAATCATTTTTCCCGGCATGCTAACGATTCATTATTACCTGGGTCGATAAAATAAAGTATCTATGAAGGACCTAAATGTCTAGCCTTGTAGTTAAAGCAGAATATTAATTATTTTTATCCGTGCTAGTATTAAGTAAGCGGGAATCATGAAAGATTAGAAGGAGGAGTAGGATGAGAAAGGGGAGGAGGAAGATATTCGCTTACGCTCAGAATACTTTAACGTCTTTGATTAATGTAAGACTTATTATACAGAATTATTCATCATACCTGATCAAAGGCACATTCAGGAGAATATTTAGAAATCATATCCATCTATGCAAACCTTCTAAAGTAAGATGCCTCCATAGCTTAACTCATCATTGCTCTATCGTCCACTTCCGAACGTAGCCATAACTATAAAATCAATTGATGTATCCCCATGGTTTATATTCTATGTGTCTTCAAAGAAAATCATATTAAGCACTCATTTCCCATAACTCGCACTCGTTTTCTATCTCAGACCAGTGTGTGATATTTTATTGCTCCGAAATATTCAACTTCAGAAACCCTTATCAAAAAGTTTGGGTCATCAGGCGTGAAAGATAACGGAGAGAATAACTGACTTATCTGAAATAGAAAATCGATAGTTTGCATGTTATCAACTGTTGGTAGGAGTCGCATTGTTATCTGTAACACTGAATAATTAGGATGCAAAAATATATTTGCAGTTATAGTAGACGAGGTATGTGTGTATCATGTTCGTAAAATGTTTCATTGCAAATCGATATTTACACCCAAATATTAGCAAAGCGTGTACAAATCGATATGCCGAAACCACATAAGCCTCTTATCTTACCTGAATTTTTAAAACAATAATGATAGAAATATAACGTTGACTCTGATGAGTGGTACAATAGCACTTATCTGGACAATGACCTCTAATGTTATTCACATTCTAGGAAAACAAAAAGATATATAGTTCATAAAAACGTATCTGTACTGAATTGAAATCACAGGTCTATAGTTAACTGGCCCGAACACATCACATTTATTACCGCTTGTGTTTGAAAGACAATGAGCAATCCTCATCGAAGGCGTTGCAAGAGACAGAGTAGGCGATCTCCCTCAAATTACACACTACCGTCTATAAAGTCTACTGTAGCCATTTACATCATAAACTCGAATAATAAATGATAGTGATACTGAATGTAAGAGCATGCAAAGACACTCAGGAAATTCCAAACAACTGATACTTGCTGCGTCTATATCCCATCGTCTACAGCGTTCCAACTATTCTGGGCGGTAACAGAATTGTCGATTCAAAAGTATGAGATGCGAATTTAACTTGAGTGATATTTGACCTTCCAGTACCGACACTCAGAACGTTTGAAGAATATTCAAATTAGCGCATCTCTCGTTCCTTTTGGTTTGTAACACATATTAAAAATTCCAGCATCAAACAGTGGTGCTGCTATGGTTTGAGTTTAGGAAACAGAATTAAGTATGGTGTTATCCATACAATTCGCAAATAAGGTGATTTAAATCAAAATAAGCAACAAGGATATCCAAAGTTAATGCAGTACGATCGTTTCGTGCGACTGCATTTATTTAAGCAATGTGAACATTGTATTTCACATTCGATGTAATGTTCACATTGCTTAAATAAATGGAGTCGCATAAAACGATCGTACTGCATTAATTTTGGATATCCTTGTTGCTTATTTTGACTATATATATATATATATATGTGTGTGTGTGTGTGTGTGTGTGTGTGTGTGTGTGTGTGTGTGTGTGTGAGTGTGTGCGTGTGCGTGTGTATATATAAGTGTATATATGTGTATATATATATATAAGTGTATATATGTATATATATATATATATATATATTATATATTATATATATATATATATATATGTATGTATGTAAAAGTACACACACGCATATGTGTACGTGTGTTGTATATAAATGTGATCCTCTATATGCGTTTTAGTACAGCGACAACAAAGGTTATCTATTCGCATGGCGTTAGGAGAAAAGTTTACGAGGGAAGCAGTTTTTAAAGACGATACGCTATTATTTATAAACGAATATATCACGCCCTGTGTATTGATTACTGTAGACGTTATCTAAAAGGATTCTGTGACTGAACCATTTTAGAACAACATACGAGACAGAGCAGCAAAGAAGTGTGTTGCCGACCTAGATTTTTCCGATCTTGTTTCGGTGGTAACAACGGATGTTTTCTTTTTACTGTAATGGTAGTGTAGTATAGAAATTATACTACTCGATATACCACATTTTGCAATTGAAACATTTCACCTTCAGCTTCAGATTATATCTGTCTGTGCCATAAACTAATTACTAGCTGTATACTATAGACGATTAAATAAGCTGTTACAACCCAACAAAATTACTCGTATGTCTAGTATATAAAACATTATCTATTGTTAGTTTGTAATCACGTCACCTTTAAAAACGACAATGCTCCGATGTAGTTATATCTTTCATTGTGCAAAGAAACAAACACAGTCACATACACACAACGCGCACGTATTCATTCTTATACACTAGAGAGGCAGTAACTTTTTATTACTATAGCTTTTCTTTGCAATGTTTTCAATTTCTGTTGATGTTTTATAACTGCTGGAGTTCAGTGTGTGAAAAGGAGCAAGGAATGGTATTTTGAATGGATATTATTGTTGGTGCGTTAGAAAAGAAAGTTTTACGTGCAGATCAGAATTATATTATTACAATTACTTGAAAAAAAAAGTTTGATGTAATTAAAGCTTATAACACCATCAACATGGAACGAACAACATAAAACCATTAACCACGTTTACTATTGACATAATGCCGACTACTAAAATAAGATTCCAGTTTTGCAGCTTATGGTAAAAAAAAACAAAACAAAAAAAAACAAAAAGAAAGACATGAATATCAGTGAGAAACATTGAGAGCACTTAATTTACTTAGTAATCTGAAATCATTGCTCCCAAAACACTAACATGGCAAGAAGAATAAACATGACACAACATCCATTTCTGAATTGTTCGCACATAATAAATATGTTCTGGTTTGTAGAGTGTATGTATGCGGTCTTCACAGTGTTTTTATTGAAGAAAGCTATAAATGTTTCATGAAATATATTATTAAGAATCGACGAAGTTTATGAGATGTGTACTGTATTCCACTATTAGAAGAAAGACGAAAATGTATCTATTTGTTCTGTACACAATGCATTCGGCTAAATGTTTCAAATGTTGGTGATGTTAGTTATCTTAACAATGATGACGAGTGAGGCTGATTTATCTCCGACTTTATTTACATCCATTGCGAAATAACTTTCGTTTAGTAATATACGATTTGTGCGAACTAAAAAAAAAATATGTTGTTATTTTGTAGCGACATCCTTTGTGCAATACTTTTGCATAGTTTATGTCGTGTAAACTTTTTGACTAAAACTGGAGAAAGGGAAACAATACGAAAGCTCAATGCATTGGCTTTACTTCAGACATGAAATATTGCTGAACACAACACCACCGCTTGGCCTCTGACAGATTCTACCACCAATATATGCATTCTCCATTTTCTAAGTTTCCATTTTCTTTTAGGTTTAGTACTCTAAATTATATTCTTGGAAACGAAACTTCCTCTAAATAATCCAGTATAAAAACCTATTTTCAGATTTTTATGAGAATATATTGATATTTTTCATTGCTCAGATCTCGTTAAACTAAATTACCAGTATTTAACTGTGATGTATTTATTCAAAATTTTAAAGGTTATTTTTTATCGATCAATCCGTTTAGGAAGAAGAGAGTTAGTATCTTTTTGCAACGGTGAGGGGGCAGAAATCCAAGGACTGGAACAGAGAAATAAATAACTAGATGTGTAATAATAATAATTTGATATTTTACCATTTTAGTGCCCAAAGAAACGCGATCAAGTTAAATCGAGCAACGGTTGCGGTTCTTTATCATATTATTTGAATATAAAACAAGGACTATCAATGCCGCACACCTCATCTGAGATTCAATCACAAAAGTATCCAACTTTGCTTTATAAAGCAGATTAAAATGCACGTTAACTATTATTATCCTTGGTACTTTTCTATTTTCGATCAGAGAGCTATACACGAATTTTAATTCGCATGCTTCCTGGTGCTAAAGAAAATATCTTAGGTAAGAAATTCCAGGGAATTTATATTCATGCGAGGCATGTTGGACATATTCTTTTCTTTTCTCATGCTATTTGTTATAGACATAGTCCCAACGATTGGCGTTACGGGTTAAACCGCGAAGTGTAGCGGCGAATTTTCAGTTGTAAAACAACCTACCTTCTTAACACAGAGAACAAACGTATACCAGTTTGCTATCGTTATAGATGAGATGCATTTAAACATATATATGCAAACTTCAGTTGATCAAACACTAAATAAAAATCTCACAATTGTCGTTTAGAGCCATTATTGTTTGCAGGTTCTCTTCTAATTTATTAAAGGAAGGAACCATACAAGGACATGTGGTTAACTTAGTACTTAACCTGATAACGGAGTTAGAGTTATTATTCTTTTTCCTGTTTATTATGATTGTTATTATTATTATTATTATTATTGTCAATATTGTTACTATTATATATGTTGTTGTTGTTTTTGTCAATGTCTCCTTTAAGTCTTCTAAACTAAGGATCACTAATTTGTTGCAACTCAACTGAAAATATCCAAGGAAGAATAAAACAATATTGCAATCGAAGAATACGAACTGAATGCAAAAATATACTAAATAAACATGTTTGACTACAAGTAGGATTTAGAAGTGCCGTGGGTATTGATTGTTCCGAAAAATGCGTGTCTTGCAAATATGACTGTACAAATATTTTTCCTGACAAATTCCGTTTAATAGTCTAGTTAAGGACAACGTTTAATGAGAATATATGAGTAAGGAAAGAAAACAACGAGAAAATATCTCATAGAGAGAATCTAATCTAATGTGAGAGGAAAACTGGTGGAAATGTTCCTTTCTTCAATAAATTCCCAAATGTCACTACGCATTATCACCAAATATTAATGGCAGCTTAATCAATTTTGATGTTTAAAATGCTTCGCTGCTTCTGAAAAGCGAAATATATATACACGTCAACATGATTCTCGATAAAATTTCATATTTTACTATATTTACGAAACTAAAAATAAGAAAATAAAATAATCGCCAAAATATTAGGTGAGAGAAAGCAAATCAATGCATAGACTTCATATCTCAATCAACAGGAATGTTGCTCTAAATAGTGAACAAATTCTCAAAAAAAAAAATAATAATAAATAAATAATAAAATACAGAAACAGAAAAGAAGGGAAAATGAAAAATATTGATTTAAATTTGAACAATTCTTTTGACACGAATTTAGCTAAAAATTGAAAACTGCAATTTTCACTTTTCGTATCAATTTCTACTTTAATTAGATATAGTTAAATATCCATTTTCCCCATTTCGATGAAACAAAACATATGTATGCTGCAAGTAAGTGTATACACACACACACACAAGCACAAACATATATATATATTGTGTGTGTATGTGCGTGAGTGTATAAATACATACACACACACACACATATATATATATATATATATATATATATATATATATATATATATATATATATATATTATGTAGGTGTGTGTGTGTGTGTATGTGTGTGTGCGACATTCACATTATAACTATAGGTATTCTTTCAAAAAATGAGGGACTTAGTTTGCAAAAACGGAACACATTCGCCATTAATGAACTTTGAGCTGAGGACTAAGATAAGTGTTAATTTGCCGATTCCTGAGAACTTTTATCACGCCATGCAGTTACATATACCCCAAATATCCTCATGGATTTTCACCTGCCTTTATTGAAGTAGGAATGAGATACTGAGACACGTATCAATGTCGTAACGGTTGTATGGTTTTTTTTTCTGTTCGCTACATATTTCTTCGCCTTGAATACTGATAGGTTTTTCTTATGCTCAGAAACGTGACAGAATAACACAGTGTGTCCCTTAGCTTGGTTTCCAGTTTTAAAAATAACCCATATTGTGCCTTATACCTATATCATTCGTGCTTTAGAGGGTAAATAAAAGAACAAATGGATTTAGTAATACTCCGTTGAATCAACGCTCATTTCTCTCGCATCTTCGTAGCAACTTTAGATACTAGAGGACATATTTCTTTCAAACAATGCTTTCATCTCGCCTGAACCTTTCATGTCGAATGCTCGTGCGTTGCAAATTGTGTTTGCAAATGTCAAAATTGCCCTTCCAATCAAACATCTCATGTCACTGATGTTACTGCATGCACATTTTGTTTTACTGACTTTGCTCGTTACAGAAGTATTGTTATACTCTTCTCGACAAAATAATTCTTGGCTGCAATTTCTCTATTTTACTCCATTAAATTGATCGGTAAAACATCACGATAACCCGAGTAATTTTTCATATGTTGGGTATAATCCATATGCAAACAATGCAGGCACTTTCTTATAATATTTAGCATCGGGAATTTTGATACGTCACGATTCTGTATAAAGATACATCCTATAATTACAATCTTACTGGAAGGCAGGATTAAAAAAACACAGCATCCTCTTCCATTATGATTAGCATTGGCTAGCATTTATCTTTAGAGTGTGGTATCAAAACAAGGCTTAATAGATAATCAGCGATCTCTACTACTACTAACCCCACCACTTCTACTACTACTACCACCACCAAATTCACCACCACCACCACCACCACCACCACTACTACTACTACTACTACTACTACTACTACTACCATCACTACTACTACTACTACTACTACTCAAAATTAAAAGATAAGAACAGCTATAGTAACAATCAGTATAATGATGATGATGATGATGATGACGATGATGGTGTATGATGATTATCATGATGATGATGATGATGAAGATGAGGAAGATGATGATGATGATGATGATAGTAATGATGATGATGATCATGATAATGATTCTCTTCATCATAAGGATGGCAATAATAATAATAATAATAATAATAATAATAATAATAATAATAATAATAATAATAATAATAATAATAATCTCAAGGTCACAATACTTTAGGGATGCAGAAGGCGATTATTATCAAAATCAGTTCTTCAATATACTTCATTTTATCGACAGACTAAGGAACATCAAAGAAACAGTTGGTCTCGGTTTATTAGAGCCATGAAGTTAGAGGGCCATAATGAAATACAATAATATAATTTCCTCTCTTCTCATCTGATGTTACTGATCTTCTAATGCCGAGTGCATTGAGGTTGATTATGATGACAGTGACGACGACGACGACGACGATAAAGAGGAGGAGAGGCGGAGGTATATCAGGCGGAATATGATGAGGATGATGACTACGGTGATGATGATGATGATGATGGTGATGATGATGATGATGATACCGCTACTGCTCATACCACTGCCTCAGTTGATGTTGCTGCGGCTGCAGTTGATGTTGCTGCTGCTGCAGTTGATGTTACTGCTGATGCAGTTGATGTTGCTGCTGCTGCAGTTGATGTTGCTGCTGCTGCAGTTGATGTTGCTGCTAATGCAGTTGATGTTGCTGCTGCTACAGTTGATGTTACTGCTTACTGCTGCTGCAGTTGATGTCGCTGCTGCTGCAGTTGATGTCGCTGCTGCTGCAGTTGATGTCGCTGCTGCTGCAGTTGACGTAGCTGCTGCTGATGCTGATAATATAACTGTTAGTATTTAATATTTATTTTCCTATAACCAGGATTCACTGATACGGAAAAAAAATCGCAAAAAGTCTGAGTATAAGAGTGAGTATCAATTCTTTAGAATACAAAGGGGTGGAAAATTATTACTCAGTAAATTGAAACACTACGTTTATTTTTAATTACATTATTAGTAACACACACACACACAAGCACACACACACGCGCGCACACACACACACACAAGCACACGAACGCACACGCACACACACATATGAATCATGGCGCTCCGTCGGTGACGACGACGAGGGTTCCAGTTGATCCCATAAATGGAACAGTCTCCTTGTGAAAATGACGCACATGTGGTTGAGCACTACACAACTTAGTTGTCGGGGAAATTCAGTGCCACACAGAGTGTGACAAGACTGGCCTTTTTGAAATACAGGTACAACAGAAACATAAACAGTGAGAGAATGTTGTGGTGAAAGAGCACAGCGCGGTTCGCCACCAATCCCCGGAGCTTTGTGGAGCTTTACGTGTTTTCGCTCAATAAGCACTCACAAAGCCCGGTCTGGGAATCGAAACTGCTATCGTACGACCACGAGTCCGCTGCCCTAACCAGTGGTCCATTGCGCCTCCACACGTATGAATATATATATATATATATATATATATATATATGTATATATATATATATATATATATATATATATATATATATATACAAGTTATTTAAATGAGACATAATCGTATAAATACGTTGTACAATCTTCATTGGTAAGAGTCCGCCAGCTTTTATGAAACAGAGAAGGAAATGCTTCTCCATAGTAAAACGTCTCAGATATTTGAACTCGGTACACAATAGTAAGATGTTGCATTAGCTTAGGCAACATTTACTAGGCAAGCATTTTTCAAGTAATCATACGATATTAGTTTGTTTCTCCAATATTGTATTATGTCAAGATTTTTAACTGTTATAGTTCTTCATTTAATTAGCGCTGTTAATTAACTCGCTGTCAATCTAGCTCTTGTTCGTTCATAATGTCCAAGAAGATGTAGGTTTCCTTCTAATCCAGGCAAATCTCTTGTGTATTACTTATTCGTCTTCCGCATTCGTACGCATTTTCGTAGAGGATAAATTTTCGTTCAAAAAAATGAAACACTTCTGGCAATTTATTGTCAATAATATTGAGAAACCATTCGGTCATGAATGACCATGGGATTGCACCTAGAAAGTTACCCTCCGAGGCACAAGTCCGGGCAAGGTTGTTTATGGAAGACCAGCAGTCACCTATGCTTCCCAGCCGCCCCTCTCCACGTCAACGATGTTATCCTAGTGAAAGGCAAAGGGGCCGATAAATCTTGGCACCAGTAATGTGGGAACTCATTTTTACAGCTGAGCGAACTAGAGCAACATGAAATAAAGTGCCTTGCTCAAGAACAAAACAGGCAGCCCGATCCGGGATTCGAACTAGCAACTTCACGATCGTAAGCTCGACGCTCTAACCACTAAGCCATGCGCCTTCACAATATTATTGCCACCTGTTTTTACCATCATCACAAAAGTATTGCAGGTTATCACCATGCATAAGTTCCTTGGAAGTGATAATAAGGTGATTTCCTCCACTAATTTCGTAGCCTCATTATGTGGCAGTTATGAAACACCAGTTTCTGTAACCTGATGTCACGGTGTCTAATTTTCATTCTTGAAGGATTTTAACATTACATCAGGGAAAGTCAAAATCGGACATACAGTTCATCCTTTTTGCCTATTTAAGTGCTTCGTTGCCTTTGGAGGTTTTGAATATCTCGTCACCAGTAATGTTATGGTGACGTTGGAGTGTGCACAATGGCGTAGAAATAGTATTACCCAAATAAATGTTTTGAAGAATTAATATGTTCACGCACCCTACTACACCAAACATAGATACGATATTAAACTAGCATAGTAATCCAATACCAATGATCAATGCTGTCATCGTCGTCGTCGTCGTCGTCGTCGTAGTAGTAGTAGTAGTCGTCGTCATTGAAACAGTGAAAGAATTTTAGAACAGAGAGTACGGCAGTAGTAACAGATATAAAAACAGGAATTACAACGTCAATTACAGCAAATCAAAGTCGTTGATAGTATAGTATGTCGGTTGTAGTTAAAAATATGACAAGCTGAAAAGAAAAACTTCATTACATATCGTAGTCTTTCAGGATGAAGCCTTTATAAAGAATATGCTTCAGGCGATAATTGATAAAAGAGAGCTAGAGATAAAATACAGAACGTGTGGGGAAACAGACGAAAGTAATGCCCAAATTTTATGTGAATGTTGAAAGCTAGCAACTTTTGACACGTCTGTAGCAATAAAAGTGTTCACTGAGATATTAGCCAGGTGTTTAGATTTGAAGTAACGGAAACGTGGCGTGAAAGCGACGCAGAAGTTTTGATGGAGGATGATGATTACAGGTTTTTATGAGATTTATTCATAGAGACAGGCCATAGAATTGGACGAGCCCAGATATAATTGTAGAAAAGAAGAAGGAAAAATGTGAAAAACTTTTGACATTGCAATAACTTAGTAGACTAAAGTAGATATCGAAGAAACAAAAAAAAAAAACGGGGAAATATCATGATGTGGGCAGAGAGATGAAGAAATTGTGAAACACAAAGGAAGCAACTGTACTTGGGGTAATTTCTACAATAGGCAGAACAGCGAAATTGCTTCTTAAGAGGCTGAAGCTTATTTTTACTTGTATTGTGACTGCTAATCCCAACCAGCAGAGAAGTGGCATACGGCATTCTACAAGAAACCAATCAAAGATGCTTTGATTTGATAAGACTTCCCACAAAATTTTATCATAAGCTACTAATTAAATTAGACTTTAATGGATTTGTGTATAGTACAACAGCTACTACTACCACTACTACTACTACTGCTGCTGCTGCTGCTGCTGCTGCTGCTACTACTGCTGCTCCTACTGCTGCCGCTGCCACTACTACTACTACTACTATTGCTGCTTCTATTACTACTACTAGTTCTGCTGCTGCTACTACTACTACTAATACTACTGCTACTACTACTACTACCACCGCCACCACCCTTGCTGCTGCTACTACTACTACTACTACTACTACTACTACTACTAATACTACTACCACTACTACCACTACTTTGCTACCACCACCACCACCACCACCACCACCACCACCACCACCACCACCACCACTACTACTACTACTAATTGATTGACATGAGCATACCCTGTAACCATAATATCTCAGCAAAAGAACTTGATAAGCTCAGGAAATATAAAAAATGTGGTGATCGAAATCTGAAGACGGTTACAATATCAGTGACAGTAGAAGCACATGGAATGATGAAAAAAGGAACTGAAGTTTATATGAGAAATTAACCCTGGTTTACCATCTATGCAGGGAGTGCAAAACCCTGTCTTAACTGCTACATCACACGTACTTGAGACGAGCATTGTCGCTGTGAATTTCCTTTCCCCTTTTTCCCCTTTATTTTCTTTCTTTACTTTAAAATGTTTTATTGTTTCGATTTTCTCTGTCTTTCTTCCCCTTTTTCTCTGTCACATAACTTTGTAAATGAACAATCTGGTGTGTTTATTTTAATGACCTACCAATGTATACAGTGCTTTTCTCTGCCCTAAGTGTCAGGAAGACACTCGGCAAGAATGGACACAATGGAAAGAAGATGATAAGGAAAATACTACTTCTACTAATAATAATAATAACAAGAAATTCTATATAACGTTGATTTTTGGTTTCTTTTATAAGATTCTAAATTTGAAATATTTATTTGTTATTAAAGAAATATTTTAGAACAATGTATAAGTAATGGAATATGACTTTGAATATGTCATTACAATTTGGAAAACAATCACAGAACATGACTTAGCAAATGATTCTTCGATAATAATAGCAAACACCGTATATTTAATCAAACGCACAGAAACAGAAATGTGAGTAATGATAATATCACAATGGTCTTCTTGTTTCAGTTCCTGTGGAAATCAATCATTTTTTCTCATTTAACATTGTTGTAATGACGCGATGAGAGTAATTAAATTCGCAATAGAAGAGCAAATATTACTTTTTCAATAAAAGAAAATTGCATGTCTAAATACTAAACATATGCTCCCCAACACTAATATTATACATGGAAATGGTTTTTTAAAAATATATACTTTGAGGTAAGCAAGTGTATAACGTTGCATTCTCCCCTCTCTAGCTGCCCTCGGTATTCAAATATGTCATAACATAAGCGTAGATGAACCGTTGAAATCTAAGTGTTGTTGAATTGCCCGCATCAGCACTAACGTTACAGAACTTGGGGCAAGGTCCTCTAGACGTAAGGCCTAACTATGCAGCCCTTATTTTTTCCTGCTTAAAATGTAACGAAATGCAATATAAAACTGAAAGAGATCTGACAGCTACTTTCAGCTGGTCAAACTTGCAGATAGCAGCTATTTTGCTATTGTTTTTCGATTGTGTACGTGTGTTGTTGTGGACTAAATAAATCGACAATGATAGGAAAGAATCTATTGATTTCATTCAGTTGGTATCAACTCAATCGATGTGGTGGTGCATTTCTTTGTTCTCTGCAATGTAATAAAGATAATAACTAATGTATTTATGTTTCGCTATCTATTTCGATATTGATATCCCCGTCCTTGTCTCTATGGAAATATCTACTGTTTTACGCGTATCGCAAATCCGCATACATACACTGATGAATCTGTTCACACATATGTGTATTCGTACACTCCAAAATACACAGACACATACACACGTACACACACACGCACATACATACATACATACACACACGCAAACACACACACACACACACACACACACATATATATATATATATATATGTGTATATATGTATATGTGTGTATACACACATACCCACACTAACATATATGGCAAACGTAATATTTCTCTCCTAGTATGAAAACTATAAAGGAAATACGTGTTTCAGTATATCAATTATCTCTTCCTGGTATGTCAATTAATGATATTTGAAACACGATATTTCCATAGAATGAAATCTCTTTAAGTATCTCATATTATGTTCGATTTTCCTTACTTCAAACGTATATTTTTCTCCCAGACACTGATTAGAAAATTCAGGAATGTGATATTTTCAGATGATTAGACGTTGCTTAGTATGACAATGCGAAATATATATATATACATGAAATGATACATTTTCATAGATACCTGATTGCGTTTCATTGTATAACTCATTATTATGACACAATAAACACTAGGGTCTGTAAGCTGGTTGTATATCCATTCCTCATTCCTATTCTCATTGGATGGTAAGACCATATCTACCCTGATACTTGGCAGATTTACTTTATTCCACTGATATCATTTCACCAACTTGTAGATTGTGTTACATATTGATAAACCCTTTCTCCTACTGTGAGTGCCAGAAACCAGTCAGGAACATTGATTGATCTTCACAGAAATGGAAGTCCATCGATCAAGTGAAATCCCAAGAAATATTTAAGTATTTCACTTTAATATCACGGTGTAAATTCTATTCATGCTAATGTAATTACTTGTATATAAAACAGTGTTCCAAAATTCTTACAATGTGAAATTTTCAAATTCCGCAGTTAAAATTTTACCTCCCTGATTGTGATTTACTAACAATGACATTAGTGACAAACCTTCAAAAGGTTATTGACTAAGATTTTCCATATATAAACACGAATATGTTTAGCTTAGTAGCTGTGAGTTCTATTTGTTCAATTTTTTCTTATTTTCTTTCAGCGGAACTTAT
This sequence comes from Octopus bimaculoides, assembly GCF_046866305.1. Taxonomy (NCBI): domain Eukaryota; kingdom Metazoa; phylum Mollusca; class Cephalopoda; order Octopoda; family Octopodidae; genus Octopus; species Octopus bimaculoides. Next base: position 55,089,684 of record NC_142942.1, read on the forward strand.
ACGAAATGCTTGTAGCAGTGAAGAGATAATAAATAATTATCAAATAATTTTCCTTCTGATGAAGAAAAATCAATAAAGTAAATTTGCTCATTTCAGCTAGCATCAGCAAAATCTCACCAGAAATTTAAAATAAAAATATATTGCATATCTCATTAGATAAATTCTGGCACTGTTCAAAGAATTGAGAGGATTATAACATATGTATATGAAAAAATTCTCATCATATTCTAATTAATCTGAAATACGAAGAACAAAGCAATCAATGGAGTAATAACTTGATGAATATTGGATAGCTCTACAAACGGAATAAATTGTGTTTATTTTTCTCCCATAATTATGTACCTTTTATTTCTAGACATAGTCGCCTATTGATTGAATAGCAATCATATCATTTTGGAAAACTCTTGTGGACTTTGGAATGAAAGGGATTTCGTGTCTTATCGATCTTTGATAAATGATTCGTGTAAGTCATCTTTGAAAGCCTCTTAACCTAGACGAGTGGCAATGCCTAAGTTGAATAGCTGCTCGGTGGTAGATTCTTCCATTCATGCTTGATTTTTACATTCAATTCCAAGATAGCCTTACATCATATATATAGAATACTTAGTTGTTAGATATTCGTTGCCAAAGTAACAGTTTCCATTTTCGTAAATAATTGCAGAATGTTCATTCAAATAATTCTTTATAGAAATAAAAGAGTGAAAGACGTGTTATACTATATGTATGGGTATGCGTGCGTTGGTGTGCCTCTGTGTGTGTGTGTGTGCGTGTGCGTATGTGTGTGTGTGTGTGTGTGTGTGTGTGTGTGTGTATGTCAAAGTATGTATAAATGTATATATATGTGTGTGATCACAGCAAAACGATAGAAAATCAATATAAGTCTGCCATTATCGATAATATTGATTTCTTGGTGATTGGAAGCATTCTTGCAAACATTGATTTCCCTCTTTCATACTATTACTACTATAACTTTTGTAAGTATCGATCTTGATAAAATTATACGGAAGTACAGGCAAGTAAGTACATAATGCCTTTTGGAACAGAGTGCATGACTATGTATATTATTACGTATATAATAACTGTTTATTCATATGCGCAACTTTCTTTACAACTTTCCCCCGTGATAATTCATAGTATAGATGCACAGATACCTGAAACGAAAACCAATAAAGTTCTTTGAAATGATGGTTGCTAGTTAAAAAACCTTCAAAGTTTTAATATTCCTATAACATTACGCTAGAAGGAAATTTTTAAATATTATTTTTGCCATTTTACTAAATATTAGATTATTATTTTGGGGATTTATCGACATACATGCTAAACAAAAACTAAATATAAATTAAAACAAAAAAGCTTTTATGGTATGCAAAAATTAAATATTATATGAAAGCAAGAGAATTTCAAGGAGATCACCTTTTTTTTTACAGTTGCTGAGTGGTTTAGTAGCTCACTTTACAACCACATACTTTTGGATTCCTCCTCACCGCATCTCTTTCCCTACAGCCCTCGGCCGACCAACACATTCTGAATGAACCTGGTAAACAGTATCTTGAAGCCTGTATTATGTGGGCAGTTGAGTTATGGTGTACATATGTCTTTGTGCTAGGCTCTATCAACCCCAATGTGTGACACCTGGTAGTAGTTTATATATGACCCCGTAACTGGGCGGCTTGGCAAGAAAGAACCAGAAGAATTCAAATTGTTCCAGCAAACCATTCAAGGTTGTGCCCCAGTGATGTCGCAGTCCAATTAAGGAAACAGATACATGATAATAAGCATATGTTTACAGACGGAGCAGTTAATAGTCTTGCATAACAAATATATTTTTCCTCGTGCTTTCTCATCACCAATATCATTGAGATTATAATGATGGCCATCATCTTCATCAATAACTTAACTCGTATTGTCAATCCATAAGTATACAGAGTGCAGAGTTGCAATAGTGTAAAACAAAATGGCTTCTCTGAAAATAGTGTCTAAAAACATATTCATATACATACACACAAACACCAAATAGTTGTATCTACATTTATATGCATATGTATTTATACATACATTCATACATACATACATACATACATACATATATATAATGTATATATGTGTGTGCGCGCGTATCTGTGCTTACTGACGTTACAACATAAGCCAACGTAATTACAGAACAATAACGTTGGATATTTTTTCTTCACGGGAATGTGGATCTTGTCGATGTGTTGGGAAACCTTTATGAAAATTAAACACCAAGCGACAAAACAACAACGAGAAAAGCTCTGTAGAGTATACATAAAAGGAAACTGAATTTAGCAATCAAAATATTGCAAATATAGCGACGAATTGTATCGACTGATAAAAAAAAAATTCCATCATATCGTGTTGCCAACTATTTGTAATGCAAATGGACTAATGAAAAATTGTTTTCGGCGACTTGACATAAAGAAGAATTGTACAAATATGAAATGTGAAAAATCATTTGTAAAATTGACAAACAGCCATGTCGTTAATATAATAAATTTCAAAGAAAAGCCTTCTTGATACTTTTTGTGACTTTATGTATATTAAATTGATATATCAAAACAGTCTTCTGTTCATAGAGCTTGCTGAGTTTGTTATGAATAATTATTCTTTATTTAATATATGCATGCTTATATTTGCATTACTATATCACGTATAAACGTGGAAATTTGTCGTCAATACTAAACATTTAGTATATAGAAACCATGGCACCCTTTCTTCATTATTGCACGAGATTGCTCATTATATTGCCGGGGATAATTATAATTCCTATCATTGTACCATAAATAACATATGACTAACTGCTAATTATTTTTTGCATATTTCATTAGGTGTCTATACTTTAAGATTTATTGCGTTTCAAATAGAAATAATTTCAAAAGTTATTTTCAAACGGTTTGGTGATGTCTTGTTCCACCGCCGCTAGTATTCTTATTGAAACTGTTATTGCCACCCACCCCGGCCAGCTGATCTAACAAACGTCCAGCCACCGAGTAATATCCAACTAACGTTTTTTTTTTTTTTTTCTTTTATTAATCCTGTTCCTCATTACCTCATATCTCATATCCCAAGGAAACATCATTCCACTTCAACACGGTAATAAAATTACGTCTCGAATTCGTGGAGACACTGATCGGCAGATGTTCAAGCTGGACTACATCCATATCAATTTATAAAATCTCAGAGTGTCTACAGAGGTCAAGCTCACCGTCTATATACTATCAGATAAA